>NW_006159616.1:3034993-3036702 GCF_000334495.1 Tupaia belangeri chinensis | reverse complement strand
GTCATGCAATGCTCCCAAGTACTAAGGTCCACACCGGCAAGTCTTCAGGTTTCCCAGCACAAGCTAGGTCCACAGGTCTGGGCTCCGGCTAGCTGAGGCCAGCAGTGGACTGTGAGTTCAAGACCTTGTTGTGATGCTCTCATTATCTCTCTCTCTTGCTCAAGGAAGGAACAAACACAAACAAAAAAGCCAAAAAGATTTTTTAAAATAATAATAATTTTTTAAAACACCTAGTATATAACCTAAAAGACACCAATACCTGAAAAATATTATTTTAATGGCTGAGAAAAAGAAAGCTTGCGGGGCCAGCAGGTGGCATGGTGGTTAAGGCACTGGATTACCATTGCAGTATGAACCCTGGACCTAGTAGCTCGAAAATCGTGCTAGGCATCTGTATATGCAAGCCTGAAATTCCACAAGGAAAAGGGGTTGCAGCATGTCCATCTTGCCAGGGGGAGTGGGTAATTTCTCATCCTGGGAGGTAGGGGGTGATTTCTCACTTTCCCTCTCTCTCTCTCTGTCTCTGGTGAGCACATGTGCCCTATGGCAGAAACCTTAAAAAAAAAAAAAAGAAAAGAAAAGAAAAGGAAAGTTTGATTAGTGGAAATAAACACTTGGCATTCAGTCTAAACTATGCTATCAAATGATAATACTGGCATGTATGCAAGCATATATACATTTAAATGTGTAAATGTGCATACAGCCTTTTTATTTTTGTCACATTGTTTTTGCACCTTGACACTATTTTAAAATTAGAGCAAAACTTGTAGTGTGTACAGATTGAGCATCCCTAATCTGAAAATCCAAAATCTGAGATGCTCCAAAACGTGAAACTCTTCGAGGCCACAACTAAAAAAATCCCATACTTGACAATTGATGAGCTGCAGACAAAACGCCGCAATACAAAAAAATTGCGTAACGTTATCCTCAGGCTATCTGCATAAGGTATACCCTTAGACTTCGGACGTATCCCCAAGATATATCATTATGAACACACAAATATCCCAAAATCTGAAAAAAAATCTAAAACCCAAACACTTCCGGTTCCAAGAATTTCAGATTAAGAGATACTCAACCTATACAGAAAAGTCATACCTGGGAACATCAGACGGCATAATGGTTATGTCACTAGACTTCCACATGGCTGACCACAGTTCAAGTCCCAGACTTGGAGGCTTGAAACTCATGCTGTGTGTGCCCCAAATCCCTAGAGAATGGACTGTGGTACGGTCATGCCCTTTGGGGGGAAGGGTGATTTCCCACTTTCTGACTCTGTCTCTCCAGGGATCACATGTGTCCTATAGCCAAAAAAAATAAGTAAATAAATAAATAAAATAAAAACAAAACAAAAAACCTCAAAAATAAAACATGTAAAGCCATGCTTTTAGGGTTTATTATTATTTATAATGTGATTTACACAAGGACATCTATGAGCAATATCACATTTTAAAGGCAGTTTCTGTCCATATGAGACTTCAAAGTTTGTGAAAAATGGAACTGAAAAGTTCATTATGCTGCCAAGAAATTTTGAAATCCATGCATAGATTTTCCAGAATATGAATTTTTCATAAACTTTTACAAGGCCCCTTGTATGATCAGATACACTGGTTAAATATCTTAGATACCATTTAAATCTTATTTGAATTCTTTTTTTTACTTTATTTTTGGAGAAGGGTTTTTTTTTTTTTTTTTTTTTTTTTTTTTTTTTT
>NW_006159616.1:3026820-3034211 GCF_000334495.1 Tupaia belangeri chinensis | reverse complement strand
AGCAGGAGTTATTTTAAAATATCTTAAATTTTAATTGCTGAATTCTAAGTATGTTTACAGGATATGTAGTTCAACTTGAGCGGCAATATGGAGACATGGTAATGACCGTGGGCAATAAAGCGAAGTTTGAATTCTGGCACTGTCACTCACTATGTAACCTTCAGTACGTATCATCTTCTCTGCGCCACAATCTCCTTCAAATAAGGACAGGGTTAGGGTAAAAGGAGTTAATGCCACTGTGTCTCCTAAATGGTAAGCATTTAATCAATGATAGTGATTATTATTAATATCAACACATTTTTATACCAGTGATTTTAAACACACTTGATTTGTTACTGCCAGATACTCTAAAAAACCAACAATTCCTACAAAACTAAGAACGCCAACACCAATACAAACCTACTCTTTTATTTAAATGAGAAAATAAACATTCAATAAAAGTTCAGTGGGAGTAAAAGAAAATCAGAGCTTTAGTAACCTTGAAGAAGCTATAAGAAAGTCAGAAGAAAATACAATGTTCATAAAGTACAGTAGACTTTGAATTGATATAGAAAGTATTTAGGTGTTTAAGAGTCAAGGAATTACTGGAATGGAAAATTTTGTGAACACAGTCATACTGAGTAGAACAAATTTTTGAGAAGGTTCTTTAATATGGTCTAGGCTGAGAAAGCACAGAACAGGCGATGGCATGGTGGTTAAGGCAGGTACATCCCTGACGGTCAAATGCATGGTTTGAGTCTTGGACACTGTAGCTTGAAAAACACACGTGGGGCCAAGTGCTAGTGTACTAGTTAAGGTGCTGGACTTCCACATGGATGACCATGGTTCATGTCCCATACCCAGATATCTGAAACACATTAGGTCATGTGCATGCATGCCCAAAGTCCTGAGAGGAGAATGAAGGAGAAGGGCTTGCAGTGTGGCCATCTGTCCCGGGGAGGGGTGATTTCTTTCTTTTCTCTTTCTGTCTCTCTGGTGAGTACATGCAAAAAATTCCTCTAAAAAAAAAAATAAAGAAAACCACGTGAGTGGAATCAGCAGGTGGCATGGCAGTTAAGGTACTGGATTCCCACATGGTCAACCATGGTTCAAGTGCTGGATCTGGAGGCTTGCTTTCTCACTTTCCCCCTCTCTCTGGTCAAATTAAAGATAATAATAGCAATAATAATAAATAAAATTAAATAATTATTTTTTAAAAATAAGAAAAACGTGTGTGTGTGCCAAAATCCTAAAAGGAGAACAGATTAGAAGGGATTGTGGGGTGATCATCCTCGTGGGGGGAATTTCTCACTTTCCCTATCCTTCTCTTTCTCTGCCTCTCTCCAGTGAGCACAAACATCCTAGAAAAATTAAAATAAATAAAGAAAAAGAAGCTAGCATAAAGGCAACAATGTACTATTAACACATATCAAATTGGTGGGACAGAGTAGCCAAAAAAAATCAGTAACAATGTAAAGTATAGTAAGAGAGGACCCTGAAGGCCAACCTGAAAGCCTGGATTTTGTTAACCTTGAAAGAGTAACTGTCTCTCTAAGTCTTGGAGAGATACACGGCATCAGAAGCAGTATTTTCTCAGGTTGGCAGGTGACGTGGTAAGACTCCCACGTGGATGACCGAGTTTCACTCTTGGACCTGGCTGATTGCTTTCTTGCCCCTCCCCCAACTTTGTCCCTCTCTGGTCAAATTAAAATAAGTAAGTAAATAAAGTTAAATAAAATAGTTATTTAAAAAGGAAGAAAAGCAATATTTTCCCTGGGAGTGTTTTCTGCAAAACATGAACTGAAAATACTTTTCAAGACAAGTCTAAAAAGCACTGTTGCAGCAGCTGAGGTCTAAGATAATAAGGGTCTATGAAATGGACTGAAAAAAAAAAAAAGGTGAGTGAAAAGACAGATAAATTAACATATAGACAGTGGCAAAGACAAGAAAGGCCTTGAGGGCCAAAGGTGAGAGATGAAGGAGGATTTAGATAACAGTTGAGACAAAAGTATTACAAAGACAAAGTTACATACACAAGAAAATGCAGAATCTTTTTTATTGGCCAGAGAGCATATGCACTCAACAGAGTTAACGGAGAGAAAGTGAGAAAGTACCCTCATTGGAGTGTGGTCATGCTTCTCTTCCTTTTCTCTATCTTGTTGGGATTTTGGATAGGCACATGTATACACACATGCATGCATGCACACACACACTCACACACACACACACACACACACACACACACACACACACAAAGCCTCACATGTTTTTCACACAAAGCCTAACATGTTTTTCAAGCCACTGGGGTTGGGATTCAAACCAGAGTGAGCCATGTCGGTTCTGACTCTCTTAACCACTAGGCAACAGGGCCAGCCCCAAGGTCACTGGTATTAAAACACAGATCCAGGGAGCAGCAGATGGCCTAATTGTTATGTTGCTGGACTCCAGAATAGTTGACCATGGTTCAAGTCCCAAACCTGGCAGCTTCAAATTCATGCCAGGCGTGTGTGTGTGCATACCCAAAATCCAGAGAGGAGAGAGGAGAAGGGATTGTGGCATGGCTATCCCTCCAGGGCATGAATTCTCACTTTCTGTCTCTACGTCTCTCTGGTGAGCACTTGCAGCGATAGCAGAAATCTCTGTAAAACAAACAAACAAAAACACAATACAGATCCATTATGTATTTTTTAAAGAATTCTTTTATTGAACTTTATTTATTTATTTATTTAAATTTGACTAGAGAGGGATAGAGAGAGGAGAGAGAAAGAGAAAGAGGAAAAGTGAGAAAGCAAGCCACTAGGCCCATGGTTGGCCACGTGGAAGTCCAGTGCTCTTAACCACCACACCATCTGCTGGCCCCGATCCATTATGTATTTTGATCCCAAAGAAGGGCCCTATTTTCCTGGCCTAGTGAAAGTTCCCTATTTCCTAAACAATGCTTCCAGAATGATTGCTACATTCAATAACAAGTGGGAAAACCCTCTCGAATTCAAGAAAGAAATAACTACTACTAAAATAATAGAATAAAAACAATATACAGTTCAGGCATAAAATGTGTCAAAGAGGATATATTTATTTTTGACAGGGTTTGCTATATGGTGATCCTTCTGCCCCAGTTTCCCAATCAGCTGGGATTACAGGCACAGAAACCACAGGCAGATGTGTTCTGGATGGTCCAGGAACTGAACTCGTGCCTTGAAAGCAGCTTCCGGCCTCCCATGCAGTGATGCTACCTGTGTGCCACTGTGGCTGGGCTAAGAGGGAATAATTTTTTGACTGTACCCCAACACTCATATCTGATTCTGCAGATTACAGAGATCTTGTTGAAACCTGCTTTCTGAATTTCTAAGCTATCACTTCCCTAGCCAGACCCTTATGTAGATGCTGGTGGCGCATAACAGTTTTAAGACATAATTCACTGCTCATAAACGTCACCCTTTAAAATATACAATTCGGTGGGTTTTCATACACTCATGAAGTTGAGCAATCACTACAGTTTCACTTTAGAACATTTACATCATACCAAAAAGAGCCCTGTACCACTTAGCACTCTTCTGAGTCCCAGGCAACCACTTAATACACTCTACCTCTGTGGATCAGTCTACTTTGGACAGTTCACAGAATCATTGGTCTTCTGTGACTACTCCCTGAGCGTAATGTTTTCAAGGTATTCATGTTATAGTACATATGAGTACTTAATTCCTTTAATGGCTTTACTGGCTAAATATTCCACAGTATCTATATGCCACATTTTGTTTGTCCATTCACTAGCTGATGGACATTTGGACTGTTCCATTTTTTGGCTGGCCTGTTCATTTCTTTCCCATTTCTTTTCTCTTTGGATATTTTAGTTATTGATCGCAGGCTCTCCTTTAAAAATCTACTCTGTTAAAAATGCCACTTTTTTTTTTTAAGAGGTTTCTGTCATAGAGTTTGTGCACTGACTAGAGAGATAGTGAGAGGAAAAGCGAGAAATCACTCCCAGTGGGGATGGTCAGGCCACAATCCCTTCTCCTTCTAGGATCTTGGGACGCAAGCACATGCGTCCAGCATAATTTTCAAATCACCAGTTCTGGGATTCATAACCGTAGTCAGCCATGTGGGAGTCGAGTGACGTAACCACTATGCCATCTGCTGGCCCCCCAAATGCCACCGTTCTACACAGATCATCTCATTTCTTCCCAATCACAGCAGCAGTCACCTTGAGATGTGTCTAATGTACATAGTGGGTAGAAAAAACTTAAACAATACATGCATGAGAACTACTATCCTAAAGGGATTTTCCACTATTTCATGTTAAAGATTTGTTAAGAACTCTTCAGAAAATGTCAACGATTTGGAGTTTTTCTTCCTTGGAAGACAAATTCCTCAGATTATGACACCATATATTCAGTACAATTTTAATACAGTTTAAAGGCAACATCTAGCCCTTTGATACTAACTAAACATAGAAGTATTAATATTATTTAACGCTTACAAATTTCTGAGCAAATGTCCAAAATTATGCTAATTGCTCTACACATATCATCATTTGGGACCATTTCTGTGACCTGATGGCAGCTGGACCCCACATGGCCGACCACATGATTCAAATCCCAGTCCCTGGAGTCTTGAAAAAGATGTTGGGGACATGTGCACAAGTGCCCAAATGGGAGAAAAGGGATTGCGGCATGACTATGCCCCACTGAGGGTGGGGTTGTAATATTCTCTCTCTCCCTCTCTGTTGAACTTGAAGTGGCTGTGAGATTTCCAAGTGGAAATATATGACAGACAACTGGAAATACAAGATTGACATTTAGAGGAGACATTGAGATGCAGATGAAGATGTGGAAGTGAGACCCAGTCACGCTAAGTCATAATAATAATGCTTGGGATATAAACATAAAAGGTAAGATGTCTTTATCATGACTGCAACTAAATTACCAAATAGTATTAGGTCACTGAGAAAGTCATGACATATTTTTCTGTTTTTCTATGCAAAAATATGTCACTTTTCCCAGCAACCCAATATTAATCCAACAATAGTAAATAAAAGACACATATTAAAGAAAATGTGTTTGGGGTATTTTTCTGTACTAGAAAAGAAAATTATCTTTTCAAAATCATTAGAAACAGTTCTCTAGGCTGCTGTGGGTGAGGGGAGGCTGAATATTGGAGAAAGGGAAAGCTGTCAGAAAGACTAGGTTTTACTGAAGAGGGCTTTCTTTTGACTGGAAAAGAAGAGCATTCCTTTAAACTGTCTGGATTACTGTCTGGAAGTACAATGGTTCTTTATAGTAGAGGAAGGTTAATTACATATGTGGAAAAGTGGGCTAAATTCTGAACAAAGAATCTATGTCTAATCATGGAGATGTACAATTATGTTAGCTAATGTCAACAGGAATGTCTTCCAGGTACATGCTGCAAAGACATTAACTAGTGGGGAGATGCATACCACAGGAAGAAGCAAGCAGCAACTGCACAGGGGCTTTCCAGGAGGCTTGCTACGTAGCCTGTTAGCAGTCCCACCAAGGTGTCTAGGTTCATTAGACAGTCATTAAGGGCAGGACAAACCCAGCAGCACTTTCCAAGGAATGCTTAAGATTCCACCATGAAAGGCAACGAAAAGTAGCAATGGCATGGCAGAAATATACTTTTTAGACAGCTTTGTTGGAAATACTTTACAAACTAGGTAGAGAAAACTTTTACTTACTCGTAAGAATAGACTTAGAGTGTCTCTGAGAAGGGGAGCCAAGAATCCTTGTGTGTTTTCTGTTTCTTTTTTTATGTTTACTAGAGAGTATATGGCACTAACCAAAGAGACAGAGAGAGAAACAAGTCGGGGAGTGAAAAAGCACCCCTCTCCCCAGGGGAATAGCCAAACTGTAATCCATTCTCCATTTTCCTCTTGGGACTTTGGGCACATATACACCTGCACTTGGTGTGTTCTTCAAACTGTTATGTCCTGGAATCAAGCTGTGTGGTTGACCGTACATATCAGCTGGCCAGTGAGTCCCTTCTTTAAGAACTGCTCCACTGGTTTTGGTAGATGACATGGAACCAGGGATGTGTAAGGAGTCCTAGTCCCAAGGCTCTAGAAAACATGTCGGTCTCTATTTTGTTTGCCAGAGGGCATGTGTGCATGCCAGAGAGAGATGGAAAGAGGGCAGTGCTCTCCCCACATGGGGCATAATCAGACTATAACCCTTTCTCATTGATTTCTCTGTCCTGTTAGGATTTTGGACACACATGAACACATGCCCAGCATATGTTTTAAGTCTTCAGGGGCCAGGATTTGAACCGTGCAGTCAGATATGTGGGATGTGGCTCCCATAAATGTTGGGCCACAGGGTCGGTCCTGGAGAATATATAGAACTTAAAATTATAAGCATGTACAGTAGGGCAGGGATTAAGTTTGTGAGATACTCAGACTACTGATGATGTACTTCTGGCCTCAGCAAAGAAATCCTCCAGGGATATTTCAAGATTTTTGTTATAAGGAATGTTCACTTGTTGAAGACAGAAAGAGGGAGGGAAAATGAGAAATCATCCCATAGGCAGATGGCTATGCTCCAATTCTTATTCCTTCATCCTCCTCTCAGGATCTTGGGCATGCATACACACACATGCACCTGGTGTGATTTTTTTTTTTTTTTTTTGGAGAGGTTTTCGCTATAGGGCGTGTGTGCTTGCCAGAAAGACAGAGAGAGACAGAGAGACAGAAAGCAAGAAATCACCTCCCAGGGGGGATGACCACACTCGATCCCTTCTCCTCCATTCTCCTCTCGGGATCTTGGGAACGCACGTACACGCGCCTGGCATGAGCTTAAGCCACTGGGTCTGGGACTTGAACCGTGGTCAACTACATGGGAGTCCAGTGACAGCCATTACGCTAACTGCTGGTCCCATACCTGGTGTGATTTTCAAGTCACCGGATCTGACACTTGAACTGTGTAGGCAGCCATATGGGAACCAGCGCCATAATCTCCACACCACCTTTTTCGTTGGAAAAGTCATGATGTATTTTTCTATGCAAAAATGCATCATGACATTTCTGATGAACCAATAGAAAAGTTTATGTTATACAGTTTGCATTATATACATTCCTAATATTGTGTGATAATTACCAGATGACTGATAAATGAGGACTATTATCCCACAGGTTCAAAAAACTCTTTTCTTCCTCACCAGATATACAAAAACCATAATGAACATTCCTCAGACTTAACTGGGAGAGCCAGTGGCATGGAGGGTAAGGTGGCTAGTTCCCACTTGGCCAACTGCACAATTTGATTCCTAGACCCAGAGCACCCCAAAATCCTGACAAGAACGGAGGAGTAAGGACTGCAGTATGACCATCCCCCTGGGGTGTTCTATAGCAAAAAAAAAAAAAAAAAAAACTTAAAAAAAAAAAGGGGCCCAAAACAAGGTTC
>NW_006159616.1:3009849-3026645 GCF_000334495.1 Tupaia belangeri chinensis | reverse complement strand
AAAAAAGCTTAAAAAAAAAAGGCGTCCAAAACAGGTTCTACATTTCAAAATTAAAGTACCATGGTACAAAGACTACTTAGCCCCAAATTGTTTGTTCATTTATCCCTAGCCACTGCCTTGCACTAGAAGGTTCTGCACACTGAAGTGACTATGTGAAACAAGTAGTCAAAAGTCTAGCTAAGCTCTGAGGCTTTTCAGAGGATATATTCAAACAACTCTCATTTTACAGGGCTTGTTCTAGAATTGCTACACTTTTATCCACTTGAGAATATAATCTAAGACAGTTGCAGGAAAAGGTTTCCTAGTAGAATTAAGAAAAAAGACCATAACCCTTATACTTGACTTTGCAGCTTTAGACATATATCTGTATGCCAACTATAAATGTTATTTATACATTACGCCTATTAAAAGTAAGCAGTTTCTGAAGTCTGTTTTGATATGTTTCATCCTCACAGACCGTAGGAACTATTCCCAAAAGACTGATACCTCAACCAAATTGTTACGATTCATTTCTCAAAGGAAACAAGGTACAGTGATGTGCAATAATGAGTGCAAATAAGACAGTAGTCATTAAGCATATAACCACTTCAGGTGGATATATTTAAAGACTAACAGTAATTTTAACTCATTGTTAACTTTCATGGCAAAAAACACTGAAAAATATTAGAAGAAAGAGTCAGTGGCTGGCCCTGTAGTCAAATAGTTAGGGAGATGATTCCACAATGGCTGACCATGGTTTTAATCTCAGTTCTGGTGGTTTAAAATTCATGTTGGACAAGACCAGCATATGGCGTAATGGTTATGTTGCTCAATTCCCACATAGTCGACTGGGGTTCTAGTCCTGAACCTGTGGCTTAAAACTTATGCTGGGTGCATATGCATGTGTGCCCAAAATCCCTAGAGGAGAATGGAGGAGAAGAGACTATAGCGTGGCCATCCCCCCCTGGGGGGTGATTTCTTTCTTCCTGTTTCTGTCTCTCCGGTTCTTAAACACACACACACACATACACACAGACACATACACACACACACACACACACAAACCATGTTGGGCAAGTGTGCACGTGTTCAAGATCCTGAAAGGATGGAGAAATGGAGGAAAAGGGACTATGGCACGACAAAGCTCCATGGTGGGGGCAGGAGGTGCTTTCTCTCTTTTTCCTTCTCTCTGGTGAGGAAATATGCCCTCTGGCAGTTAAAAAAAAAGGGCTGACTCCATGGCCTGGTGGTTAAAGCAGGTGGATCTCATATTGTTGACTGCCTGGTTCAAGTCCCAGACCCAGCAGTTTGAGAAGCTTGTCAGGCAAGTCTGTACATGCCCACATTCTGAAAGGAAATGGAGCTAGAAGAGAAGGGATTGCACTACGATCATTCTGCAAAGGATGGGAGGTGCTTTCCTTTCTCCCTCTCTCTCTCTGGCAAGCACACTCTTAAAAATTAAGTCACACAGGTTCTTCAGGCTCATTTACTGTTGGATTTTGGAGACCTTCAGATGTGAAGAGAAATTACAGAACGTCTAGTCCTTGACATTTGCAGGCTAAAAATCCCATGGGACTAGAAAACTGCCAAGACACACTGCCTCTTGTCACCATCCACCTCTACCTTATCCCCAAGACTGTTCTTTCCTCACTATGTACCCTATGGTTTACTGGTGAAGAGTCTACACTCATGACTAAGGTGTGGGTGACTTATGACTAACTCCACTAAAATGTATGAAGACTACTAGAGTCCAAATTCAGTTTGTCTGTCCATCTATCTCTGTCTTGCAGTATCAGGCCACTTAAGTCTCTAACTGCTTAAAAGGAGAATAAATGTCAGGGATAAGGGAGGTATGACTTTGATGCTGGGTCTTACTTTACACTTATTTCATTAGTGGAGTACAATCTGAACCTTTGATTTGCATTTCATATGATTATTTTGTTTAACTTTCTGTTCTTTGTTATGGTTTTTACACATCTGTCTTCATAGGCTGCTTTTATTTTTGTAACTACCACATCACTAGTTGTTGAATGACAACTCATGAGTTGGTAAATAAAACAATGAAGGGTCACAAAGATTACAGTTCTCCAACAAACAGGTGTTCTTTTGGAGGGCATTCACCTGTAGTCACACCAAACCCAAAGCTGCTTTTAAACTGTAAAACTGACAATAAAGCCACATGTCATCTTCCCCGCAAGAAGGAAGGTTCCTGAGAGAGTGCTCACTGAATACTGATGCCAACGGAGGCCAGTCTGTGGAGGAAACTGGTGACTTGAAAGATTTATGACAAATTTCTCCCTGTCCCAAATGCCCTGCATTGTTTGCTTATCTCCTCTGGCTCACTATAATAAACTAGACAGGTCCAAGGGATTAGTTATCTCCCTAGACGTAGACAAGGAAAACTACCTCAAGAACTAAGCTGGAGCTCAGCCGCTACACAAGGTAAGGCAGGCTGGAAGCCACGGTGCTGACTGTGGGTGAAGATCCCTGTAATCAAGATGGCACTTTTATTTTCCAAAAGTAGTTATAAAGCTTTGGCATTCTGATTGTTATTTCCCTAATCAAAGATTTAAAAAGAGGTCTTGCATAAAAAGTTCTTTTAGATCGAAGACTGACTGGGTTTTTAATTTTGAGAAGATGGGATTAGGGTCAATAGATCACACTGGTTTTAACTGATTTCCAGTCCCAAAGCAACAAAATAAACCCCTGAGGAATGATAAGTCCAAAGGAGGGAAAAAACAGAACAAAACAAAACCCCACACAACCAAACATGTATAGTGACATATACCTTGGAGGCAATTTGTATATTTGGGAATTCTCATTTGCATTTTTAGACAATGGAGTAACTCTTTTGCAGGCTGTACTAAAACACAAACACACCACTGAAGAAACCAGACTAGGAATTTTCAGCATTCATTCGATGTTTCTGGAAGTCAAGGAAAGTAGTCAATTAAAAAATTACTCAAACAGTGCCTCTTCATGTTCAGCAAGCATAAGATTATTAATGGCAGAATGGCTTACCTGGGGCAGGGCTCCTCCTTGAATTTACATTCTGAGAATCCACGATTTCTTCTGTTTGCCCATCTGCTTGTACCTCTATTTTGTTTTGACTTTCTTTTACATCTTCACTAAGGCAAGTTCTTATGTTCTCACCCTCTTCTAAGACTCTCTGGACTGTGGTGGGAGCACTTGGAGTTGTAACAGTAGTGGCGGCAGCAGGTACAATCACTGGAGTGGGAGGCGGAGAGGCTGGAGGAGTTGGAGGAGCTGGAGAAAAGGAAGGAACTGTGGAAGGGGTGACAGCAGTTGGGATGCACTCCACTTCTGTTTCTTCTGGGGGGTTTTCCAGAATCTCTAATTCTAGAGTCAATGGCAATACTTCCTGTTTCACTATTTCCACAATGCTCTCCATGGCTGGTAATTTTTGACTAACTCCATTCATTTCATTAATTAGGTTATTACTAGAAATCAGTGGAATATCATTAGGTGCTACACTACAGGGTTTCTTGCATATATCATCATCAATTTCATCTGATGGTGAAGGGTCTGATGTTTCTGTGCAAGATGGGAGGCTGGGTATAGGAGCTATGTCTTCTTTTGAGGAAGAGAGTTCACATCTATCATCTACAGCAGTGGTGAATATTGGTTGGCTACTAAGAGCAGCAGAGGCGGGAGAAACAATTGTACTTCGAGCAATTGGAGAAACAGTAGGTGACGGAGGCAGAGGAAGCTCTGTTATGGGTTCTACTGCAGTAGTTTCAGATGTCTGGCCTGTTTGTTCTTTCTTCTCCCCACTAAGGACTAGCCTAAGGCCTGGGGAAGGAGACTTTAATACTGGATCTGGTTTTGGCTTCTCTTCTGAGGAAGAAAAGAATACAAAAATTTGAAAAGTAATTATTAGATCAGAAACTATACAGCACTGTTGTGGGCCAGTTCTTTTAAACTCTTACTCTAAGTCATATGCAGCAAAACAGACACCTAAATATTTCACATAATCTGGTACTCTAAAAACATCATCATATTTTCTTTTTCCTAGTTATTTCATCTATCACTTGGTCTCCAAAACATATAAATGCTATTTGGGAGTGAAAGAAGGAATCAATTCACCAAATGATTGTCAAGAGTACAAAGGAAAAGCTCATCAAAACTGAAGCTAAACCATCATGGGTCGGGAGAACTTCATTCTCTGCAATATCTTGTTTCCAATAAAATTTTTTTCTACTAAAAATTCTAATAGTGGCAAGACAATACAAGGGCAAATAATTGGAAATGAAATGATCATAAAGAGACTAATGTTCCTTTCTATTCCATATATTTCTGAATTGGGAGAAATTAAAAAAAATACACACACATGTATTACTCTTACACAAAACTAGGTTTTAAGGAAAATCATCATGGTATTATTTATTATCAATTAAGTTTATTACCAGTGAAACCTAGTTCCTGAAAAAAAAATTTAGTTTAGAAACTAACTTAACTCTCATTTCTCACAAGAAGTATATAAAGAGATAAAACATTAAAGTATGAAACTAGAAATGTGCAAAGCCAGCCCTGTGGCCTGATGGTTAAGGGAGCTAGATCCCATGAGGCCAGCAGTTGGCATAATGGCTCTGTCGCTGGACTCCCACGGAGTCGATCGCGGTTTGAGTCCTGGACCCAGTGACTTAAACTCACGCCGGGCATGTGTGTGTGCGTGCTCAAGATCCCGAGAGGAGAGGGGAGGAGAAGGGATTGTGGCATGGCCATCCCCCCTGGGGGGTGATTTCTCACTTTCTGTCTCTCTGTCTCTCTCTGTCTGTCTGGCAAGCACACCGCGCCCTATAGCCCTGGCAGCTCGAGAAATATACCAAATATGTGCCCCAAATCCTCACGTGATGCAGAAAGAGGAAGGAAGAGGATTGCAGCATGACTGTACCCCACTGGGTGATGCTTTCTCCCTTTCTCTCTCTTTTATTTTTTTTTGGGGGGGGGAGGTTTTTGCCATTGGGCACGTGCACTCGCCAGAAAGATAGACACGGAAAGTGAGAAATCACCCCCACTCTGGGACATGGCCACAATGCAGGGATCCTGGGCATGCACACACATGTGCCTGGCATAAGTTTAAGCCACCGGGTCTGATACTCGAACCGTGGTTGACTACATGGGAGTCCAACAACATAGCCATTACACCAACTGCTGGTCCCTTTCTCTGTCTTTCTCTGGTGAGGACCCATGCCCTCTGGCAAAAGAAAAAAAAAAAAAAAAGGAATTCAATTCGTATAGTAACATGTAGAAAAATTCTTTTTACAAAGTTAATACTCAAATAAACAAATTAAATAATAAATACTTAACATTTGTCTGAAATATTTTGGAATAATATATAAAGTGTGCACCTGTATATAGACAGAGAATGACAGCAAGAGAGACAAAAATTGATCATCCTAATAAAGGTACCAGAAAAATACAGATGCCAATTAACAAAAACTTCCCTATTTTAAAATTTTTGGTAAACTGATAAGTGATTCATCCCTGGGAAGATGAAACCAAAGGAGATTAAGACTGGTTTCAATCTTGTGTGTCCTCAGCATGACAAACAAGTGCCACTGGAAAAAACCAGATATTCATGAATATGGTTATCAAACGCCAACAATATTAAGCACTACTAAAAGACAACCTAAACTAAGAGACTTTACTCTCCTCCAGAATTATTTATGCATCAGTGAAAGCAAACATTTACAATTACAGTTAAATAAGTGTGTGAAAGAGAATCAGATAAATAATGGTAAGTATTACCATTAAACTATTAAATATTAAGTCATTCACTGTAACCACACTTAAAATCCTTAAAATTCACTTTAATTTATGGGTGTGAAAGCTAGTGCTCCTAAAATTGGAATCTGCCTTTTTACTGTAGTGGTGAAACAGCATGAATAGGCTCCACTGCCAAATCCCTCAGACTACATTGCCAGGGTGAGAGACAAAAGTCTGTCTGTATTCTATACACGCGTTCCTCACAGAGCACACATATGTAAGAGTGGGTTGTCAGAAAAGTCGCGATGCATTTTTGTGTAGAAAAACATGTCAGGACTTTCCTGACAACCTAATAAATACGTATTCATTAAAATGTTTCTGATGGGGACCAGCAGGTGGTGTGGTGGTTAAGGTGCAGGACACTCCCACATGGCCGACCATAGTTCGAGTCTTGGACCTGGTTCATGGCTTGCTTTTTCTCTCTCTCGTCAAATTAAAATAAAATGAATGAATAAAAACAAGTAAGTAAATAATTCTTTAAAAAAATGTTTCTAATGAAGATAATTTTCAATTCACTGGAATAACGGCTACATGGGTTACCCAAATTATGTTCTCATTGTGAAAGCATATCAAAATAACATCTTTTGTGATCACTAGCTAAAACCTGGTTATAGTGAAATTAAAATAAGCAGAAGAAAATAGTAATTCTTACATAATAAGAGTATGATAAATCAATAACTAATTTTGTAAAATAAAATGTTTCATAGTAGGGGCTGGCAGGTAACGTGTTGGTGAAGGGCACTGGACTCCCACATGGCCAACTGCAGTTTGAGTCCCAGACCTGGCGACTTGCTTTCTCACTTTCTCTCTCTCTCTGACCCCTTCTGGCCAAATTAAAATAAATAAAGTTAAATAAAATAACTCTTAAAAAAACTGTTTTCATAGTAAAAAAAGGCAAACCAAAGCAGATCTAGGAACGATAAATTTCTATATACTCTAGAGGAAAAATATCAGTATGAGAAAATTAAAAGAATCTAATTATTCTGAGAACTTCTCATGCAAAACCAGAAGTCCTTTAACCCAGGAGTCTTCAACCCCCAGGCCGTGGACTTCTGCTGGTCCATAAGCTCTACTGCCATGGTGGTGAGCAAGGGAGGCTTCACCTGTGTTTGCAGCTGCTGCCCACTCCTAGCATTGCTGCATGGCCTCTGCTTCCTGTCAGATCAGCTGCAGTACTAAATTTCCATGAGAGCAGAGACCCTGTTGCTGTGTGATTGTTTCACTGTATATTGCAATGTGGCAGTGATGGAAATGGGGTGTACAGTGGAGGTGCTGTGCTTGGTCATTCTGGGCCCAACATGCCTCCTGCCCCTGGTCTGTGGAGGGACTGTCTTCCATGAGGCTGGTCTCTGGTGCCAGCAAGGTTGAGGACCACTGCTTTAACCCATTCCTTAAAGCTTCAATATAGAAAGCTAAAAAGTATAACAGATCTCAATAAAAAAAACTTCTATTTTATCTCTCTAAAGACTTTTACTACTGAGAGTTTGGCCCTCTTTAGAAATCTGTAGGAATTCCATCTTTGAGAATTTTTCAGGGTGAGGTCAGCAGGTGGTGTGGTGGTACAGGACTCTCACATAGCCAACTACAGTTCAAATCTCAGACTTGGAAGCTTGCTTTCTCCTTCCCTTTCTCTCTCTCTCTCTGATGAGCATGTGTGCCCTACAGCAAACTAAAATATAGTAACAGTAATAAATAAAATTAAACAAATAAGTCTTAAAAAGAAAAGAATTTTTCAGGTCAGCCTACAGCATGGTGAAGGTTACTGGATCTCATGCGGCTGACTGTTGTGTGAGTCCTGAACCCAGCTGTGTGAGAAACATACCAGAAGTATGTATGTACATGCCAAAATCACTAGCAGAAGGAGAACTAGAGGAGAAGGAGCTGTAGCGTGACCATTGCCCAAGGCAGGTGCTTTCTCTCTCTCACTCTCTTCTTCTCCCTAGTGACTATATGTACCTTCTGGCAAAATTTAAAAGAAATTTAAAAAGAATTTTCCCAAGAAAATTATCATGTAAGAGTAAGCAAATACAGATGTCTAGAATATTTAGGCAATAATATATATTATACAGAAAAAGAGAACTAAACAAAATGTCCAACAAGATGGAATTTATTAAAGAAACGATGGCCCAGGCATATAATGGCATGTTATCCAAAACTGAAAATAGGCTTTAAGAGCATTTAATTCAGGGGACCATATAGTAGTGTGATGCTAATACAACCCTCGTGAGATCCTGACCCACACAGGAAGGAACAAGGTTCATGTCCTGAGATCTCCTTGAAAACACTAGTGCACGAATACCCGTGATATGGGGCTGGCTTAAACTCGAAGTGGATCACAGCATAAAGACCTAATGGCTGGCTTTGTGTCTCTCTTTGTCCCTCTCTCTTACTAATGGGAAGAAAGAATTACAGAGAACGAGCAATGATATGAAAATTTATCATAAAAAACAGATTTTTTTTTTCTTTTAGGTTTTTGCTACAGGGAATGTGCACTTGCCAGAGAGACTCAAAGAGAAGGAAAGTGAGAAATCATCCCTGAGGAGGGGTGGGGCCACACCACAATCCCCTCTCCTCTTCCATTCTTCTCTCAGCATTTTGGGCATGAATGCACATGTGTCCAGTGTGATTTTCAAGCCACTCGGTCCATATAGGACTTGAACCATGGTTGGCCATGTGGGAATCCAGTACATTAACCACCATACCACCTGCTGAAAACAGGGCACAAAGCTATCATGTAGTCTTTAAATACAACTTGGTAACTTAAAGATCAATACACATGTGTGTAGAGAAAATACTAACATATGTGCATAAAGAAAAGTCAGTTTATTAACAATGGCTCTCAGTAATAAGATAGTTTTTTGTTTGTCTATCATAGCTTCTACAACTAACATGTCATATCTGTAAGATAAAACTGCTCCCTTTTATTCTCATATGGTGGTGAAACCAACAGTGTAGATGAATGCAAGTTTCATAAATGACAGTGCTACTGTCATTTCGTAGGCAAACCCCAGGAATTTGACAAAGGATAGGTGTGTCGTAAATGTTAACAAAATCCATGTAAGCAATACTGCTATGAATGCTGAATTACAACAGAATGCCATTCGCTGAATACTCTACAAGTGCTTTTTTCTTTCTTTTTCTTTTTAACAGAGAAAGATTTTTTGCTATAGGGTGCATGCACTCGCCAGAGAGACAGAAAGTGAGAAATCAATCCCCCCAGGGGGGGTGGCCTCACTGCAGTCCCTTCTCCTTCATTCTCCTCTTGGAATTTTGGGCACGCACGCACATATGCCTGGTGTGAGTTTTAAGCCACTAGGTCCGGGACTCAAACTGTGGTCGACTATGTGGGAGTCCGGCAATTTAACCATTACACTATTTGCTGGACCCTACAAGTGCTTTCAAAAAATGCTAAGACTAATACCTTAATTCTCATTTCTATAAATATATCATATCCTCCATATACTAGATGGAATGCATTTTCTCAGTTAGGAAACAATAATCATTTCAGCTGGATCTATACATCATCAATATCAAGCAAAAGCTTTAATGCATAAAAATAGTGTTCCTCCCTCTCTCTCAGCGGTAGTTCCTGTATACTCATAAAAGTGCCATCTGAGGAGACGGTGCATTTACCTGGAACCTTGGTCATTCTGTAACCATTCCAGTGGTTCACATCAGAACTGAGAACTCAGAAGGTGATCAAGGCAGGTAACTCTTACTAAGCATTTTTTATGTGCCAGGAACTGGGTTAAATCTCTTTAATTCCCAAAGTAGGATTTGGGAATTCAGGTAGAAACTATTAGGTTGTCAGAAGAGTTAAGACATACTTTTCTTTTTTTTTTTTTTTTTATGAAAAAGTGTGTCATGACTTTCCTGACAACCCAATATTATGTTCCTATTTTACAGATGAGGAAACAGTTTTACCGATTAGTCACAGGCTTTAGTCATATAACTAGAAAGTGCTCAAGTCTGAGGATGATTTCAAAACTCAGAAATACAAGTATTTAGGTGAATAAGCAAAAGGGAGACTTTATAACTAATATGAAATTATGTTCCTTTGTACAAACTCTCAGTAATGACACCTACATTGAAAGAAAAAAAAAACAATCTGCAGAATGTAGAGACAGCTGTTTCTGGTATAATATAGTAATCTTTGAAAATTGTGAATATTTGTATCCTACTTTAATTATAAAAAAAAGGAATTTAACATTCATTTTAAAATGTAAAAACTTAATGGTAAAGAAAAAAATTTACTAAAAATGGTAAGACTTTTCCAATGCTATGCAGCTTATACAAATTTGGCTTTAAAAATTATATTAAAAACTATTAGAAAAAAACCCTATGAGATATAGTACTGGGCCATGGGTAGAACTAGAAAAGTTACTGAACCCTCTGGTAAACAGTTGCTGCTTAAAAAAAAGATGACAGGGCCAGATGGTGGCATAGTCGTTAAGATTGTTGGAGCCCACAAGGAGAAGTATGGGGTTCAACTTCTGGACCTGGTGGCTACAAAAACATGCTAGGTGTATGTGAATGCATACCCAAAATACCAAGAGAATGGAGAGAAGAGACTGCAACATGACTATCTTCCTTTGAAGGTACTTTCTTTTTCTTTCTCTCTCTCTCTGCCCCTCTCTCCAGTGAGCATGTGTCCTATAGCAAAATTTTATTTTATTTTTGAGAGTTTTTTTTTGGTATAGGGCGTGTTCACTCTCTGGGGAGACAGACAGAAAGCGAGAAATTACCCCTCAAGGTAGATGGCCACACCACCCTTCTCCTTCCATTCTCTTCTTGGGATATTGGGCATGCACACACACACGTGCCCAGCGTGAGTTTCAAGCTGCCGGTTCTGGGACTTCAATAGTGGTCGATCATGTGAGAGTCCAGTGCCTTAACCATTATGTTACCTGCTGGTTCTCGCAATTTTTTTTTCAAGAATTATTTTTAAATTTAATTTTATTTGTTCATTCATTCACTTCTACATGACCAGAGAGATAGACACACACACACACACAGGGGGTGGGGGAAAGTTAGTGAAAAAGGAAGCCACCAGATCCAGGACTTGAACGATGGTGTGCCATGTGGGAGTGTCTAGAGCCTTAACCACCACACCACCTGCTGGTCCCCCTCACAAAAATTTTTAAAAGTAAGTTAAGGGGCCAGTAGATGACATAGTGGTAAAGGCACTGGACTCCCACATGACTGACTGCAGTTCGAGTCCCAGACCAATGGCTTGAAACTCAAGCCAGGCATGTGGGCGTATGTGCCCAAAATCCAGAGAGGAGAATGGAGCAAAAGGGATCATGGTGTGGCCATACCCCCCTGGGGGTGATTTCTTACTTTTCATCTGTCTCTCTCTCTCTCTCTGTCTTTCCAGCGAGCACACATGCCCTATAGCAAAAACACTCTTAAAAAAAAAGTTATAAATTAATAAAAAGATGACAATCCCAGAGTTAATTAGTTTATGAAATTCACTAAAAATACTACGAGGTTTTTTCTTCATCAAGGTTACCTGAAACATTTCCTGATTCATCTTTATTTATATCATGTATTAATTGGAAATGTTGATTTTGTTATTCAAATTTCAACTAAGCAATCTAGAAATCCAGGCAGAGATCTCAAATCTAAAATTTTCAACTTTTTTTTTTTTTTTCTGTACAGTAACTATAAAAGGGGCTAGCAGTTAAGGTGGCTGGATTTCACATGCCAACTTCACGAAGTTCCAGACCTCGCAGCTTGAAAAATATTCCAGACAAATGTGCGTGTGTGCATGCCCAAAAATCCTGAAAGGAGAATGGAGGAGAAGGGATGTGGTGTGCTCATTTCTCCAGGGGGGCGACTTAGCACTTTCTCTATCTCTCCGTCTCTCCAGGAAGCACATGTGCTCTATAGCAAAAACTAAAAACAAAAACAAACAATGTAAAAGATAATAGTGTCTTCAGGCACATCAGAACTACCATCATCAAAGTATGGTATACATTTTTTTAAAACATCCTATTACAGCTAAAGAGAAATCCAACACAGAGATATATTTTAAGGTCTCTTTGCATGGGAAGTACAGTCATTCCTTGGAATCGATGGGAAGTCTGTACATATTCAGTACAGACACAACCACCACAGGCCTAACTGCTGATACACAGTACACAGTAGCAACTCTCAGTCTGCAGTTGGTTCAATCTGTGGCTCTGCTGTAGAATCTGCAGATACAGAGGACCGACTGCATGAGGAGCATACCTATAAAAGGTGTAATCAAATAAAGTTTGAAGGTAATACCAGGAAAATCATTCTCCACAAGATTAAGAATATTCTGAATTTTGGCTCAAAATTGCTTTCTGTTGTGAGCAATCTTTCTCCAATACCTATGAACTGCACTTCTTTAAGCATTTAATGGTAAGTTTAGCTTGAAGCATGAGTGAGTGCAACTTTAATTCTGAAAAAAAGTATTTAACAGTGCAAATTTTAGAAACATGCCAGGTTAGGGTTCAATACCTATTTCTTGGTTTTAAACTACCTTATCTAACAAATACAAGTTAAACATCCCCTATACAAAAATCCAAAATTAGAAGTACTCCAAAATCTGAAATTTTGAACACCGACATGACAATACTAGAAGTGGGAAATTCCACACCTGACTTCATGTGAAAGGTTCTGTTGCAATTCAAAAATGCTACATGAAATCACCTTTGGGTTATGTACCTTCAGACAGACATAAAACATAAATGAATTCTGGGACCAGCAGTTAGCGTAATGGCTATGTCACTGGACTCCCCTGTAGTCGACCGCAGTTCACGTCCTGGACCCGGTGGCTTAAAACTCACACTGGGCACATGTGTGTGCATGCCCAAGATCCCAAGAGGAGAATGGAGAAGGGATTGTGGCATGGCCATTCCCCCTGGGGGGTGATTTCTCACTTTCTGACTCTCTGTCTCTGTCTGGCGAGCGCACACACCCTATAGCAAAAACCTCTTCAAAAAAAAATAAATAAATAAAATGAATTCTGTACTTAGGTTTGAATCCCATCCCTAAGATATCTCATTATGTACATGCAAATGTTCCAAAATTTGGAAAAATAAATCCAAAATTCAAAACATTCTGGTCCCAAGCATTTCAGAGAAGGGATATTCACAACCTGTATAGCACTTGTCACTTCAAATTTACTTTATGATGCTTCTTAATAATCAAGGGAATAAACAAACTTTCTATTGTAAAAATACCGTATCATTCTCTGAAATGATATATTAGATGTATACTTTCAGAAGGTTTACAAGTTTGACTAACTTGCAATGTAGTCAAAAGCTTCTAATAATATTAAATACTTGTATTTATGGGCCATTTAAAAATTAAAACTTGTTTTTCATTTGTCAGAGGGCATCACCAGAGCGAGCGAGGGAGGGAGGAGGAGCATGCACCCCTCAGTGGTGCACGGTCACGCCACACTCCTTTCTCCTCCGCCTCCCCATCCTGTGCAATTTGGACCAGGCACACACACATGCCTGGGGCGTTTTTCAAGCCAGTAGGTCTGGGGTTTGAACTGGACGGTCAGCAATGTGGGATCCAGTTGCCATAACCACTAGACTACAGGGCTGGCCCTTTAAATATGCTTTAAAGAGTAATTTATAAAAAGTATACTTAATAACAGACAGCTATGTAGAGAATAATAAGGGGTTGGAGGAATGAATAAATACAGGAAGTATATATAACACATATATATTTCTTTTCATTCCTAGAACAAAGTCAGAGACATAAACCATGCTCAAAGTTACTTGCTTGCCTCTCTATCTACTGAGAACTATTTTCCAATTAAGCCATGGTTAAGCCACTACAAAATCCAATTAGATAGGTAGGAGAAACTATGATACTCACTTTCTAGCCTGAGAATTCTTTAAAAGATTTTTTTATTAATACTTCAAAGAGCACTGTGTGTATTTATTTCAACAAACATTTGGCATTTCATTTTTAAGGCCAATAGGAGGAGAGATTTTGGTATGATTCCTGCACCATTAATAATGGTTATACTTTGCTAAGTGTTTTTGTATGCTAGGCATGTCCCTAGAACAACCCTGTGAGGTAGGTCTTCATTTCATTCTACAAGACACTGAGATACCCAGGGAAGTGAATCAATTAAAACCTTATAGCTAGCGTATGATAGAACCAGGACTTGAAGTAAGTGCTCTCTACACTTGTGGCTATAGAAGAACACTCTTTACAAGACAATCTATCTTTTTAAAAACAGGATGCACAGAGGCACAGGGACATGTTAAATATTAGGTCACTGGGAAAGTCATGACGTATTTTTATGTGTTTTTTTTAATGCAAAAATGTGTCATGACTTTCCCAACAAGCCAGTATATAAATCAAACTGTGTTGTTCTTATAAAGAAATACATGCTTTGATTTATATCCTACATCTTTTTAAAAGAAAAAAAAAGGGCAGCTAAGCTTTTACCTATACATAGAGATCGACAGTGAGGCATTAATAAAACATAGGAAAAAACTGTCCTAGTTATCCCTACTTTGGTTTCCTAGAGCACTGATTTTCCATTTCTAAGTTTTGTTTAAAAGGTATCTAGGGGCCAGCAGGGGGCGCGGTAAGGGTGCTGGACTCTCAAGTGGCTGCGGTTTGAGTTCTGGACCTGGTTGCTAGCTTTCCTCACTTTCCCTCTCTCTCTCTTACTCTGTCCCTCTCTGGTCAAATTAAAATAAATAAATAAATAAAGTTAAATAAAATAACTCTTTAAAAAATAAATAAAAGAAGGTTTCTAAATAATCCTCATGTTTTACTCCTGTGTGCTGAGGGCAATGTAATTAAAAGAGACTAAAGGTAAGAGGGAGGAAAAGGGTTACACACAAACCTTGCTTCTGGTCGCTAGCTGCAGTGACAGGGGTGCTGGCAGCAGGAGGAGCGCTCTCCACAGTCCCATAAACCACAGGGCTGTGCTCAGGGACCTGGCTGGGCAGCTGCTGGGATTGGAAGTACAAAAAAGGGTGATAATGAGCGTGCGAACATAAAAACTAGCAACATGGAACCCAAGCAAATGGGGAAGACAGTGGAACAGGTCACAAAATTAAAAAAAGGAAAGCAAGGAAAAAATACATAGGCCAATTTAATAAATTCAAAAAGTACATGGGAAGACAAGAACAAGAAGGAAGGAGGCAGCAGGAAAGGGGAAGGAAAAGAGATGGTTACTGTTACCTACTGCAGGAAAAGACAGCACAACCACCACCAGTGCAATTCATGCTCCCGTGTTCCTTCTAAGGACAGGCTGACTGCTCAACCTAACAACAGTGTAACTTCTGATGGTAAATTTAACATCCTCTCAGTCAAAGACCAAAAGAACTTGGTAAACTTCACTTATGAACTACCTGGCAAAATAGCGCACCCACCAGAGGCAGGACAAATGGAGAACGTGGTGAGTTTAAAGTCAGTCACTGATTCAAGTACACCATATGAAGGTGGGATCCCTGTCATTACCCACCATACTGCATACAGGTAAAATGCAACTTGGAAAGGGTGTAACTGCACTTTCGCCTTACAACAACTTTAGGTATGGAGTCCAGGATGGTACCTTTTCAGAATCAGAAATCTTAGTAAAATGTCTGGCTTTTCAAAGGTATGGGAAACTTTCGCTCTCAGTCAGTCATTGTGTTAGACTGAAAAATGCCCTTCAAAATCCAGAGTAGGTTTTAAAAAACTGCAGCCATTGTTCAACTTAGAGGGAACAGAATTACATGAAAAGGACAAGAACACTCATTCTACACCATGTTCCAGACAGGTATTCACTCTGGATTTGAGGGTTACACAAAAGCCACAGAATAAAACAGTGTCTCCCCATGGACATCTAAGGTCAATTTTTTGGTAGCTATAATCTTCTACAATGAATTATATCAGTGCCATTAGAGCAAAGTTCCTTGCACACTTCTTTTATTTGTCTTTAGGGGTGGGAAGATGAAGATGTTGGTGAATTTAGGTGGATAGGGCTAGCTAAAAATATCAGCTAACAAAAAATATATGAAGTCAGTAAGTCTCACTTCAAGTGGGACTATAAACTGAAATGGACACATGTAATTTACAATGATAGCTACCATTGTGTAACAGTGCTTTTCAGAATGTATAGCATGCAATTTAAAATGGAATATATAAGGATTGTACAGAACAGGTAGAAATGGAGGAAATGCCATTATTTCACTATCAATTAGACTATAAAAGTGCTTATATTCCACAATTACGTCTAAATGAAGACTATGGAAACAGTATCTCCACTTATAAAAAATGAAAAGTTACTGTTTTTATTTTAAATCAAAAACAAATAGTAAGTAGTACTGCCATAATTATTCTGAATATTTCGTTTCAGTGGGAAAAAAGCTGTAGCAGGGAAAATCAAAACTTAGGAAGGTTTCATAGCTAGAAATTAAAAAACAGACTGTTCAATTCTACTGGCTGAAAATACATCTGAAACAAAGAAATCATCCCATTGTTATTTAGCATTTATTAGACAGTCATCCACATTTCCTTAGGAAGAAAGATTTGTAAATTATATCATTTACCTGAAAGGAAGAAAATAGTAACTATTTATATTGCTGGGAAATTAATAACAACAGCAATGGGAAATTGCTAAAATTAAATCACCAAAATGACATACATAGATGAGATGTTTAAGACAGTAAAAGGCTGTTGACACATAGAATGTACAGAGCTCTGATGATTTTTCAATCTAAAACACCTTCAATCATATGAAAAGACAACTACATAGATACTTTTAAATTAACAAAGCCCTAGGAAGAATCTCTGTATAAAAAGTTGCAAAAAAGGAGATGACAGTGTTGACTGAGTCATAGTTCCTAATTCAAGTATCTAATACATAGTTAAATATACACAAAATGCTGGCGAACTACTCCCCAGCTTTCTCGGCTGTAAATGAAAAGGAACTGAAGATCTTGTAGTCCTTTCAACTTTAACATTTAAAAAAATTTTTTGGAGAGTTTTTTTTTTTTTTTTTTTTTTGAGGGGTTTTTTCGTAGGGGGGGGTG
>NW_006159616.1:3007168-3009616 GCF_000334495.1 Tupaia belangeri chinensis | reverse complement strand
TCACTAGAAAGATAGAGAGAGAGAGAGAGAGAGAAAGACAGAAAGTGAGAAATCACTCCCTAGGGTGTATGGCGACACCACAATCCCTTCTCCTCCATTCTCCTCTGGGAACCTTGGGCATACATGCACAAGTGCCCGGTGTGAGTTTAAGTTACTGGGTCCAGGGCTCGAACTGCAGTCAACTACATGGGAGTCCAGCGACGTAGCCATTACGCCATCTGCTGGTTCCTCAGCTTTTAACATTTTATAGGCCTCTGGAAGTACCAAGAAAATAACAATATAAAATGTATAATTCAATACTTTAATCTTGTTCTGGATTAATTTTAATTTAGGATAGTCTTCTCAAATTTTAGTTTAACCTCCAACTTCATCTTTTCTCTGCTCATAAAGTAACTGACTCAACTATAAACAGTCCATTATAAGGGAGTTCCTTATCTTTTCAAAGCACAAATAACCATGAACTATTTTATGTAATTAATTAAGTCAGAAAAAAAAAAAACAGGAAACACCCTGCCTATTGTCAACTCGAAACATCACAAACCCTATACTGTCACATTTGATCTACATAAGAAAGTGAAGCTACATTCTTGATAATATATTTTAAAGGTTTGCAAAAATACTGCACTTTAGTTACATGTACAATTGGTAGGAATAAAAATTTATAGATCATACTGAAAGGGCCATCAGAATCAGAATATAAAATAACTCAATAAAGATGCTAAGGAAGTAAAAGTTGAAAGAAACAGGTCAATACACAGCAACTCCTTCTACATTGCTACAACAGTTCAAAATTTTAGGAATAAAGCCAAATTCCCCCCCTTGCCAAAACTTTTCAAAATTCCCATTGACTGGTAGAAGGAAAAAAAGAAAAGATTTTTTTTTCCAACCAGAGCATGCTTCTCAGGCCACCAGGTAAGGGGACTCCACCCTGTGGAGTTGGCTGTGTGGGATCCAGTGCCTTAACCATCATACCACCTGCAGGCCCTAGAGTAAGAAGGCTGTTTAAAGGTGGCCCTCTTTTACATATCTATGGCTGCTTTTGGACAGTGAAAGAGATGAGTAATGCTAAAAAGGTCTAAATTCTGGTGCATTATCAAAAAGGTTTGCCGACCCCATTATAGTTCACTGAGAAAAAGTCAGAGACTTCAAATAGTTACATCAACAACTAAGAAGTTAATACAATTTATTGTCATCATAAAAGGTTAGTTCAGGGTCACCAGGTGGCGTAGGTAGTGGTTGAGGCACTGGACTTCCACCATGGTCCCTGAACCTGGTGGCTTGCTTTCTCACTTTCTCTCTCGTTGGTAAAATTCAAAAATAACATTAATAAATAAAATTAAGTAATTCTTTAAGAAAATAAAGGACCAGTTCAAAGCTTCACATTTTATCATTTCAGGTATAACTGATTCTTTAAAACCCTACTCAATTATGTTAAAATAATCATTCTATAAATACCTCATACATTTAATATATATAAATCCTGAAAATAAACAAGCATAGCCTCCACTGAGGAACATCATGACCAACAAGCAAAAATTGGCCCAACTGATGTAGAAGAGGAAGGGCTCAGCTGCCTCATGCCTGAGGACACATGGAGTCCCTAGGTTCAGTCCCCAGACCATCCAGCACAGGGCGGACACAGGAATGCGTGCCTGTGATTCCTGGCTGACTGGGAACTTAGGACAGGAAGATAAGAATGTGGCAAGACCCTATCAAAAATAGGTCTCTCTCCCCTTTCTCTCATTTATGAATAAGTGAAGCAGCAAGCAGCAGCAGTAGCAAAAAGACCAAATCATGGTCCTTTCACAAGTGAGAATTATATTTCTTCAACAGAAAGATTGTGCAAATGTGTTTCCTTCTCGTGTTTACCATGCAGAAAACATGTAAAAATCCACTGGCAAATAAGACAAAATTCTTAGATTTATGGAGTTTATATTTTATCAAAGGAAAAATATTACATAATATACCATAAAAATTACTATTCCATTTAATAGCTATAAATGCTCTATTATACAATTACAGTAGAGTACAAGGATTACATATGTGAGGTTCTGACTGTGTGAGGAAGAATATTTTTTTTTTGGAGAGATTTTCACTATAGGGCGCGTGCACTCACCAGACAGACAGAGACATAGAGACAGAAAGCGAGAAATCACCCCCCCGGGGGGATGGTCACGCCGCAATCCCTTCTCCTCCATTCTCCGCTCGGGATCTTGGGCACGCACGTACACGCGCCCAGCGTGAGTTTTAAGCCACCAGGTCCGGGATGTGAACCGCGGTCGACTATGTGGGAGTCCAGGGACATAGCCATTACGCTAACTGCTGGTTCCCGAGGAAGATTTCTTAAAGACGCAACATTTAAGCTGAATGTCAAAGAATCAATGTGAATATAGGTAAGCAGGCGGCATGTGGGAAGTAGTATAGGAACAAGTGCTTTAGGTAGAAGGA
>NW_006159616.1:3002549-3007137 GCF_000334495.1 Tupaia belangeri chinensis | reverse complement strand
GTGTGTGAAGGCTCTAAAGGGAAGGGCACTATGCAGTAAACCAGTTTGTGTGAGAGGGTGAGAAACATAGGAAGAGCTGGGAGCTTGCTGTGTAATTAAGCAGGCCTAAGTCAGAGTGGACAGGGCCTTACAGGCCACACAAAGGGGCTTTTTGTCTTTTTATCACCGCGGCAAGTGAAAGCCAGCAACAAGTTTTAAGCAGCAGTATGACATAGTAAGATTTGTTTTAAGAAATTAATTCTTAATATTGCATTGGACAATGAACTGAAGGGAAGTAAGAGCAGTTTAAAGGATACATTTTATAAGGTTGTTACAGTAGTCTAAGAGAAATAACTTTAGTGATAATAATGGGGGATATGACTGAATTTTACTTAAACATAGGGGTAAACTGATGGAATCTAGTAATTGATTAGATATGATAGGGAGGAGATTAATGGGGAGAAATGTGAAAAGAGAAATTATCAATAGGTTTCTAAGCTGTGTGCCAGTCATTGAGGTGGGGAACACTGGAAGAGGCATCAAATTTTCAGGGTAAAGGGGTGGGGGAGTTGAAGACCCCAAATCAAGCCTTGAGGATAAAGTGCTTGTGAGATACTTGAGTACAGAAATTAAGCAGAAAACTGGATATGTTACCTGAAGCTCCCCAAATTTGTTTTTCCTAATGATGTATGGAATGGCATATTGAAAACCTTCTATAACACAAGGGTAATAATATACAATAAGTAATGCCCATAGTGAGCCAGCAGGCTGTGTGGTGGGGAATGCACGGGATCCCACATAGCTGACTCCATGGTTCAAGTCCTAAATCTGGCAGCTTGGAAAACACACCAGAAAGTATGCTTTCATGCTCAAAGTGCCAAGAGGAAAATGGCAGAGGAAGGGGCTGTGGTATGGCCACCCCCCTGGAAGGTTATTTCTCACTTTCTCTCTCTCTCTTCAGAGAGAACAACTGCCTTATCGCAAAATTTTAAATAATAACAATAATAGTAATAACGCCTATAGCAATAATGTAATAGTAACTTTAAATAACGCAAACCGAATTCTAATGCCAGAACCAAAGGATTCAAGAACTGGAACAGGCATTAACCACATGGGTAAGTTCTTTTATTCCTTCTATACTTTCCCCAAGAAACTGTCTATTTTATTAAAAAATCTTGAGTAAAATGAGTTCACTATTTCCAGTCATAGAGACTATTTCAAGCTTGGGTCACTCTAATCACTATGTCTGTTACAGTGTTTTCGTCCGTTGATCCCATTTCTTCATGGCTGTGCAACAGAAGTCTTTCACATGCTCTACACTGAGGATAACAAGTATTACCTGGTAGCACACGTTACACTGGGTGCTGGGAGCAGAAGAAGATGAGATGCTCCCTGCATTGGTGGAGCTAACATACTATTAGTAAAGACAGATAATAAACCAGAAAATAAACACCTATGTCGAGCAGGAGTTCACACTATGAATAAAGCGTGCTAAGACACAGCGAGTAAGGCAAGTGCAAGCATTTCTCTAGAGTCATGAGATTGCTTTCCTAAGGAAGTGATATTGGAAGAGACACCCGAGAGAGGTAAAGGGGAGTGCTGGGATGTGGGAACATTCCAGACAGAAGCAACAGTAAAAGGGAAGGTGCTCAAGTACCAGCAAGCTTGAAAAGGAGGGCTATGAGTGGGGAGGTCAACACCAATGCAGTATAGTGAAGGAGGATGGGGGGCTCGCAACAATTAGAGAAGTAACCAGAAACCAGATGACACAGGCCCTCCTATGGTCACAAAAGTTTCATGAGTGGGACCAGCAGTGTAATGGTTACATCACTGGACTCTCACGTAGTTAACTGCCGTTCAAGACCTGGATCCAGTGCTTAAAACTCACACCGGGGAGGTGTGTGCATGCATGCCCAAAATCAGGAGAGGAGAAAGGACTGCTGTGGCCATCCCCCCTGAGGAGTGATTTCTCTCAGTCTCTCTGTCTTTCCAGCAAGCACACACACCCTATAGCAAAAATCTCTCTTATTTTTATGAGTATGGACATTAGGATGTTTTAGTGGAGAATTGCTGAATAGATTTTAGTAAAGAAGGGGTCTGATCTGACTTATGCTTTACAAAAATCATTCACTTTCACCGTTGTGTAAAGAATCAAGAGAGGAGAGGAAAGAGAGAAGTAGGGAGACAAGTAAGAAAGTTACTGTTGTACTGGGGACAGATCGAGGTGGCTTAGACTACAGTGAAGTGGTGAAGATGGTGAGAATGGGTCAAAAAGACTGGCTGATATAACGGCTGTGGCAAGTGAGAGAGACAGGGACTCAAAGATGACCCCTAGGCTTGTTACCTATACAGCTAGGACCAACTACAGTACAATTTTAAAAAAATTTAAAAATTCAGGAGCTGGCAGGTGACATGATGGTTAAGGGCGCTAGGCTCCCACATGGCCAACTGCGGTTCAAATCCAAGACCTGACAGTTTGCCTTCTCACTTTCCCTCTCTCACTCTGTCCCTCTTTGGTCAAATTAAAATAAGTAAATAAAATAAATTTAAAAAGTAAGTAAATAAATAAATAAATTTAAATAAAATAATTCTTTTAAAAAAAGGAAATCAAAAAAGAGTACATCAGACAGCTAAAGAAACAGTTTATAGTACAGAGATCACAAACTAAAAATCCTTTAATAAACCAATAGGTGATTTAAAGTTTGCAAGAAGAGTGAAATAATAACAGAATAACTAGGAAACTAGATATTGTATGCTTAAGCTAACAGCATTCAGATTAATAAAAAGTTTTTGTTGAAACACTGAGTTGAAAACATACTATACATCTGCAATATAGACAAGGAGCGACTTTTAAAAAATATTTTATTTAACTTTATTTACTTTAATGAGTGTCTTGAAGGCTAGGAGAGACTGCCAGGGTGTCATGAATAATAAGAAAAATCCAGACTCTTAAGATATAATTCAGTAAATGCTTAAAACATCTCAAAACAAAGGAGCAATGTTGAATAGTTCAGTGAAACACTGAGACAAGAGATAAGCCATGTGGCACAATCCAAATAAAAAATATATCAATATAAATTATGTAGCAGGGCCAGAAGATGGTGTGGGGCTAAGGTGTTGGACTCCCACATGGCTGACTGTGGTTAGAGTTGGAACCTGGTGGCTTGAAAATCACACTGTGTATGTGTGTATGCACACTCGAGATCCCAGGAGGAGAAGGGAATGGGGCATGGCCAAATCACTGGGGGGGAGAGGGGGGATTCTCATTTTCCCTCTCACTGGCTTTGTCTTTCTCCTGTGAATGCATGTGTCCTATGGCAAACAAACAAACAAAAAATAAATTGTGTATCACAGAGATAAAGTTAAAATAATCAGACTATCTAAGTGCTAGAAGAAAATGTATGTGACTAGCTTTATTATTTTGGATGGAAAAATCTTTCAAAATATCAGACCTAAATGATAAATATTTAGGAAAAGAGAACTTTTTTTTTTTTTTTTGAGATATTTTGGCTATAGAGCACATGCACTCACCATAAAGACAGAAAGCAAGAAATCACCCCCCTTGGTGGATGGCCATGCCGCAATCCCTCTCCTCCATTCTCCTCTCGGGATCTTGGGCACGCACACACACACGCCCAGAGTGAGTTTAAGCCACTGGGTTCGGGACTCGAACCGCGGTCGACTACATGGGAGTTCAGCGACATAGCCATTACACTAACTGCTGGTCCCGGAAAACAGAACTTTTTGAATACAAAAATGATAAAACTTCTATGTGACAGAAGGTACTACTACTACAATTATCAAACAAGGGGAAAAAAGGGATTTTTTAAATACATATAAAGATCTCTTACAAATCAGTTAAATAAAAACTCCACCTCAAAGAAATGTGTATAGAAGACATAAACAGACAATCCATACACACAAATAACCAGTGAATATCGAAATACTCTTAAATTTCCAAATTAACAAATTAAATGAGATTATTTTTAATCTGTCAGAAATGCAATAATGTTAATAAAGATTTATTCTCTTATATTTCCACTAGATTAGCTGGTATATTTCTGGACAGTAGGAAATGAGAACACAACCCTCAAAAAAGAACATAGGCTCATTCATCACAGCACTGTTCATATTAGTGGAAAAAATGAAATATGAATTCATATCAATTAAATAAACTATGAGAGAGTCAAAGAAATGAATGCCATCTAATCATTAAAAATTATGATAATTCCAGAACCAGCAGATGGCATAAAGGTTATGTCACTGGACTCGCAGGTAGTCGACTACAATTTAAGTTCTAGACCTGGTGGCTTAAACTCATGCCGGGTGCACGTGCATGTATGCCCAAAATCCCAAGAGGAGAATGGAAGAGAAGGGATTACGATGTGGCCATCCTCCCTGAGGGTGATTTCTTGCTTTTCTGTCTCTCTGGCGAGCACACGTACCCAATAGCAAAAATAGCTCTCTCAAAAAAATCATGATATACCTACAGTCTAACGCGAACATTTCTGCGTAACTGAAAAAATGGTTTGTATGAGCCCAAATTAAATGTACAGTTATGTACACAGGCATATATACCAAAAGTTAACAATGGTAAAAAAAAAAAAAA
>NW_006159616.1:2939259-3002446 GCF_000334495.1 Tupaia belangeri chinensis | reverse complement strand
AGGAAGTAAGAAAGCAAGCCACCATGTTCAGGACTCAAACCACAGTTGACCACGTGGGAGTTCAGTGCCTTTTACCACCATGCCAATTGTTGTCCCCTTACAGTTCTTTCTTTACTACTCATTCCAATGAAGATTTATCATTTACACATAGAAAAAAAAGTTATTGTAGTTTTGGAAAGTACTTAAAAAAATAAAGCCTGAACCTGATACTCTGTCATCTCTTACAATACTACTTCTTCTTTTTTTTTTTTTTTGAGAGTTTTTTTTTTGCTATAGGGCGCGTGCGCTCACCAGACAGGCAGAGAGAGACAGAGAGACAGAAAGCGAGAAATCACCCCCCAGGGGGGATGGCCATGCCACAGTCCCTTCTCCTCCAGTCTCCTCTCAGGATCTCGGGCATGCACGCACATGCACCCGGCATGAGTTTAAGCCACCGGGTCCGGGACTCAAACCACGGTCGACTACATGGGAGTCCAGCAACGTAGCCATTATGATAACTGCTGGTCCCTCTTACAATACTTCTTGTGATTCTTACCAATAAACATCATAGGTACAAAATGATTGTGTCCAGTATCATGTCTGAGTGGAAGTAGATATTAAAGGATAGAAACTGCTGCACATGCAAGAATCCAACTCACAGATGCTTTGTAATTAGAATACTGATTTAGAGCACCTAAAGAAAAACCATATCCTTATAAAAGCAAAGAAGGCGCCAGCAAGTGGTATGGAGGATCCCATATGGCCTACTGCAAATGCACAGTTAGCGTCCAGGGGCTGGCAGCTTGAAAATCACACCTGGGGGCCAGCAGATGGCATGGTGGCTAAGGGTGCTGGACTCTCACATGACCAACTGTGGTTTGAGTCCATATCTGGTGGCTTGCTTTCCCACTTTCTCTTTTTCCCTCTCCTTCTCTCTCTGTCCCACTCTGGTCAAATTAAAATAAATAAATAAATAAAGTTAAATAAAATAATTCTTTAAAGAAAAAAAATAAAGAAAATCACACCAGGCATATGTGCATGTGTACGCAATATACCAAGAGGAGAATGGAAGAGAAGGGTAGTTATAGCATGGTCATGCCCTGGGGGTTGATTTCTCACTCTCTGTTTCTCTACGGCAAGGACGCAAACCCTATATTAGAAATTACAGGGAAAAAAAAAAAGAAAAAAGAAAAACAAAAAGCAAAGGAGTTCATATAATTTGATGAAGAATTATTTTTAAAAAAAAGCAGATCAAGTGAAATGAAGATAAAACTTTCAACTTCATTAATATGTCTCATTAGTGGAGTTTTATTGGGATACCCTAACAATTTAAAACATACTTGTCTACTGGTTTGCAAAAGAAGATAAGGTATCTTGAAAGTGGCCTTAAGTCAAATTTTGTTTTCTTGCTTGCTTTAGGAAATTGCTACACGCACTGAAGCTAGGGAAACTCGGCATTTATTTTAAAATTATGACATTTTTACAAATCCTTGTTGGAGGTAGGTCTGATGGAATAAATAACTGTTCTACCACTCTAAGTAGGGACCTCTGATCATCTGTATTCAAATTCATATTAAACTATGGAACAACTTAACTACCAAGGCTCTGTTCATCACGACATCTCATTGTAAAATTCTAAGAGATCCCATCAGAGCTTGGATACCTATAATAAAGTTTCCAAGACTTTTGGTATTATTGAAAAGTACCTTTTTTAAAGAATTATCTTAACCTTATTTATCCATTTATTTATTTATTTAAATTTGAGCAGAGAGAGAGTGTGTGTGTGTGTGTGTGTGTGTGTGTGTGTATGTGTGAGAGAGAGAGAGAGAAAGAGAGAGAGAGAGAGTGAGAAATTAAGTCGCTAGGTCTAGGACTCGAACCACGGGGCAGCCAAGTGAGAGTCCAGCGCCCTGAACCACCATGCTACCTGCCAGCCCTGAAAAGTACTATTTTTAATTGGAGGGAGGTTACTAATGATAAATTATTTAAGAACTATGCAATTTAATTTAAAAACCACTCTTTACTACAGTAACCACTAAAACAAAACCACACTTATATATACTTCAAGATAGATAATGACACTCATTTATCAGTACCATATTATGAATTGACAAAATGAAATTTTAAAACACTGGATTTGTTTACAAGGTATCACCTTCAAATTCTTCGTGCAGAAACTTGTCTACTTACTGTACAAATCTTCTTATAACATGAACATTATTACTTAAGCTTCAGACCTAACTTCAGGAAACTATTTTTGCTAAACCATGAAATGAACTAATTAACAGTCACAGAATCTAAAGTTTCCAGGTACCAAGTTTATAAACAGCTCTTTAAAACTCTGAAAACCAGGAACCAGCAGTTAGTATAACGGCTATGTCGCTGGACTCCCACATAGTTGACTGCAGTTCGCGTCCCAGACCCGGTGGCTTAAAACTCACGCCGGGCGCGTGTGCGTGCGTGCCCAAGATCCCAAGAGGAGAATGGAAGAGAAGGGACTGCAGTATGACCATCCCCCGTGGGGGGGGGGTGATTTCTCGCTTTCTTTCTCTCTGTCTGTCTGGCGAGGGCATGTGCCCTATAGTGAAAACCTCTCCAAAAAAAAAAAAGTCTGAAAACCTGCTTGCTTTGGTAATTTTCCAAAATAACAGAAGAGGCTTTAACTTTCCTCAGACACCCTAGCAATAGTCTCCAACTTTTTTCTGTCTCACCACCCTGTGGCACAGGATTGTCTCCCAAGTTATAGCTATGTTTCACTATAACGATAACTCTAAGAGCAGAAGGAGAAATGTAGGAAAGGAAAAGAAAGGTATTCAGTATATTTCAAAAAACAAAACAAAACAAAACAAAACAAATGGAATAAAGATTATGTCACTGGACTCACATGTGGTCAACAGTGGTTCAAGTCCTGGACCCAGCAACGTAAACCTCACGCTGGGTGTGTGTCATACGTGCCCAAAATCCTGAGAGGAGAATGGAGGAAAAGGGACTGCAGTGTGGCCATCCCCCAGGGGTTGATTTCTCATTGTTTCTCTTTATCTCTCTGGTGAGCACATGTACCCTATAGCAAAAATCTGTCTTAAAAAAAAAAAAGTGGTTTTGATATACCACTCATTCCTTTGGAAGAAAACCAGTTTAGAAGCCTTGCTTACATAGCGTCCTGTATTTATTTTTACCCTATCGGGTCCCATAAAGACTAGCAGACAGCCAGCACAATTAATACAGGAATGCTGCTTACGCCTTATTTGTTAACAGCTGAGAGAAATGATGCTGAAAGAAAACAACCAAATTTTCCTTCTTTCTCTAACCCTAAAAAGGAATTCTGGGATTATTTGGTACAATCCCACATTTTTACAAATGAAAAAAATAGAGGTTTAAAGGACTTAACATTCTGACCGCAGGTCAATCTGATGGAATGGAGACAGGAGCAAGCGGCCCACTGCTCTGCCAAGCCTGCCTGTGCTCCGACGCTGTGCACTGAGTGTCTGTGTGGGCAGGCTGTGCCCCATGCATTTCCTACATGTGTGAGACATAGCATCTCCTGCCGTTATCCCACGGTCAACTTAAAACATACAGAAGGGCAGTTTCGGATTTCATCTTCTCTTTAGAGCAAAAACAACAGCAGAAAAAATGTTTCCACCCTCTATTCTCCTCATGTAGTTTCACTGAGTTAATAACTCTTAGCCTGTGTCATAAATGTGTTTAACATAAATACTACCTCAGCAAATTATCTGAAGCCCTTTCACCTTAGCTAAAACTTGTGTGATTGATTGATCGTTCCTCATCTCACTGAACCAAAGTCCAACACATTCCACAGATGCTGACCATAGTAAAATTTAATGGTTGTAGATCATATAATGATTAAATCAAGGGTTATAGGCCACCTTGTACAGTTGTTAAGGCAGACAGAACTAACATGGCTGACCATGTGGTTCAAGACCTTGCAGCTTGAAAAACATGCCAGGTTTATGTGCATCCCTGCCCAAAATCCTGAAAAGAGAATGGAGGAAGAATGGCCTTCTCCCCACAGCCTCTGAGGGGTGCTTTCTCACATCTCACACCCTTCCCTGTTTCTCTCTTCCTGTGGCAAGCACACACACCTTAAAGCAATATATATATATATATATATATATATATCTTTCGGGTAAAAACATACAAAAAACCTCTCTTCTACCTCTTTTGAAATATACTTTATTATTATTATTATTAACCAAAATCTCCCCTACTATTCTATACCAGAACTTTTTTCTCCTATCTAACTAACTTCACACATGTAGGCCAACTTCTCCCCACCATCTGGCAACCACGGTTTTACTCTCTACTTTTTAAGATTCTGCATATGAGATCGTTAAGTATTTGCATTTCTGTATCTGACTTGTTTCACTTATCCTGCATAATATCCTGCAAGACCATCTATGTTTTCTCAAATAACAAGATTTTATTATGTGTCACATAACAAAAACAAAAAACCTAACAGTTAATACCAGTCTCATAAATAAGTATCCCTTCACGAGGGTTTTCTTTAAACTAGCCTAAGGCATAATCTCACACGTTCTTTTTGTCCTTCTCTCTCACTCTTCCTACCCCTAGCCACGGCCCCTAGTGGTTGAGCTCTAGCCTTCCCATAGGCTCCTGCTGGCACCCCTGACCACTGTGGGGTCTGTAACACATTTTCATTTAAAGCTTTTTTTCTGAGAGAGAAATTTTTGCTATAGGGTGCGTGCGGTCACTGGAGACCGTGAGACAGAAAGAGTCACCCCGAGTCTTCCTTCTCCCTTACATCTGTAAGAACAACACATCTGCATTTACCTGGACTGTACTGGTTTACACCTGTTGTACCAGCTCAGCAATCAATACTAATGCCTTTTTTTTTTTTTTTGAGAGATTTTCACTGTAGGGCGCGTGCGCTCGCCAGACAGACAGAGAGAGACATAGAGACAGAAAGCGAGAAATCACCCCCCAGGGGGGATGGTCACGCCGCAATCCCCTCTCCTCCATTCTCCTCTCGGGATCTTGGGCAAGCACGCACACACGCCCGGCATGAGTTTTTTAAGCCACCGGGTCCGGGACACGAACCGCGGTCGACTACGTGGGAATCCAGCAACATAGCCATTACGCTAACTGCTGGTTCCCTACTAATGCCTTTTTTTTGTGGAAAGGTTTCTGCTATAGGGCATGTGCGCTCACCAGAAAGACAGAAAGAGATAGACAGAAAGCGAGAAATCACCCCCCAGGGGGGATGGCCACACTGCAGTCCCTTCTCCTCCATTCTCCTCTCGGGATCTTGGGCAAGCACGCACACACGCCCGGCATGAGTTTTTTAAGCCACCGGGTCCGGGACACGAACCGCGGTCGACTGCGTGGGAGTCCAGCAACATAGCCATTATGCCAACTGCTGGTCACCCGATACCCCATTTATTTTTAAAACTGCCCAATTTTAGATGATACATTATAAAGTCACCTTCTAATTCACCTTATCTAATAGTAATCAACAGTTGAACATCTCTCTAATTGGCTTCTGATCCTTCAACTGACTATGCATTTATCACGTGAAATACAACAGCTTCCTTTCATTCAGTTTCCCATTTTGCACAAGCTGTTCCTCTGCCTAGAACACTCTCCCCGCTTCTTTCCGTTTTGTAAGCACCAGTCTAAGAACTCAGATCAGCTAGATGGCATCTCCACTATGAAGCAGTCTGAGACTCTTCCAGTCATTCTCTAGGCCGCCTGAAACAATAATTACTCATCCAAATAACAGGTAACATTTATTAAGTGCTCATTACATACCAGGCCCTGAGGTAAAGCAATTTTAAGTATCTTACCACATTTAATCTTCATAACACCTCTACATGGTAAGTTTTAATCTTTAAATATGGAAGCTAAGACTGTAAAGAGCACAAAATTGAGTAGTAGAACTAGGACTTGAAAACTGGAATGTGTAAGCCAAGTGAAACCTTTGCATCTCTTCCCTGTACTCTTACCTTCCTCACTATTAACAGGTCTCTCTCAGATCTGACACCTTTGAGTCTGTGCTGCAGTTCTGTCCCACCTGGTCGCCCGTGCTTTAAAGACTGTACACACAGCACAGGCAGACCAGTCAGACAGCAGTAACTGGCCCTCTGTCTCTGTTTAAAAGACCGAGACAACCTTGGTAATCACTGCACCTGTTATCCACAGCACGTGCAACTGTGTCTGGCTTACAACAGGAACTACATATTTAGGCTCAAAATACCACAGTATTTACTCTTCTGTCCCAAATTCCGACTCAGAGGGCTGGGATTTATCAGTGATTATGCAGGAACTGCAAATCAGTACTTCTTAGACTAATAGGTTTTTCTAGATTTGTAATGCTATTTGTGAATAGAACTAGTTGCCAATATTTAACAATTGTAATTTTATTTTTTTAAAAGAGAACTAGAGATGTATAGTTTGTTCTGATACATTGGGCCAGATATTTTTACACAGTATAACAATCATGCAGCAATGGCAATCATCCTTAACCAGGTATCTTCCCACATTCTGTATGCCCCAGTTTCTATGATTTTTGCAGAAAATGAGGTCAAATATCAGTTGTCATCATGATGATTGCTGTCACTTTTCTTGAAAGAAAAACAAAATATTTCTACTACGTATATCTCTGTTACATAGCTACTTGTTCATTCTATGAATTTCATGCATTTGGGAAGACAACAACATGGATTTAAATGCAAATAACCTAATACAGTAAACTTATGCTTCACAGATAATGTTACACTTCTCAAAAAGAACTAACAACACTACAATTATTTATCAGCTAGAAGTGCACATTGAATATACTTTTTAATTACAGAGACATATACTCATACTCAAGTCCACGGTCCCTGGGGAAAGAGAACAAAAAGATTTCTGAAGCTAAGAACAGAGAGATGACCAAAAGAAGTGGGATCAAACCTAGAAGATTTTAAAAACGAAAAAAAATCATGCTTCCAAGAAACGTAAATGGAAAATAATATATACGTGTTTAAGTTGAGAATTTAAACACAGATCAACAAAGAGCTGTCAACTCTATGGCTTGACAGTAATTCATATTTTGGTTCATGTCTAAAAATAAAGATGGAAATTTGTTCTGATTAATCCAAAATTTTTGCTATAATATATCTCACCGCCGTAATAAAATAAGTAAATAATTTCAGGGTGGGTATTTTGCTTGTACCATGCTTACTTCCAGAAAAGACTATAGACTTTCTTAACCTTCTAAACTCTCACAGAGAGTGGCGAAGAGTTCTGTAACAATCGTGAACCTGACCCTGACTCACATATCTATAGATGGCCACACACTTAGTCACCCGGATAAGGAGAGATGGGAGAGTAGCCAGGCATAGTAACTATTTTCAAATTAAAACACATCATTACAACAAAGCACCAAATTCTGGGGCTATTCCAATCCAGGCTCTTAACTCGGCTATTTGTAACCTCAATGCTTGAGAACATTTTTTTAACCTGTACTAATAAAATCAAATCAGTAGTCCATGACTCTGATCTACCTTGTATTTGATAATCCACATCACTTGTTTGTAAACTGAGCCTTGATGGTGAGGAATCCAATCCCGCCATAAAAGAAGAAAGCAAGCAGCTCCCTAATCCATAATAACTTTGATTTTATTTGTTTTTATATACTGGGCTCTCACTTTAGGTAAGTTTTAAGATTTGAAAATTAGTTATTTCTGATTGTTTATCAAAATTTACAGTGGGGGCCAGATGGTGACATAGCAGCAGTCCAACTGGACCCATGTGGGAAGGTCCTGTGTCTGTTCCCCAGGACACGGGGTGTGTGTACATGCTTGTGATCCTGGCTGGCTGAGGATGAGGGTGGATTGTGGTATGAGGATCCTAATGGGTTGCCTTTCTCCCCCTCTCTCTCATAGAAGAAATAAATACATTGACTTTTAAAAATTATCAACAGGTGGTGTGGTGGCTGAGTCATTGGACTCCCACATGACCAACCACAGTTTGAGTCTCAGACCTGGTGGTTTGCTTTCTTGCTTTCTCTCTTTCTCTTGTGAGTGCATGTATCCTATAGCAAATGAAAATAATAATAATAAATAAAATTGAATAATTATTTATTACAAATTATTATTTATTATTATTATTATTTAGAGAGGGAGGGAGAGAGAATGAGAAAGCAGGCTACCAGATCTGGGACTCAAACTATAGTCGGCCATGTGGGAAGTCCAGTGCCTCAACAACCATGCCACTTGCTGGTCCCACCAATTATTTTTTAAAAAATTAATATGACCCAGTAATGAAATAAAAATTCTGTCAAATTTAAAGACTTGCATTCTCTATTAGCGTTCACTAAACTTCAGCTCCTCCAAAAATGTCTTGATTTCTAAAAACAAGAAAGTGAACTCTAGGAGACCATTCTTTACCAGGACTACTGGAGAACCTAACTAACAGAATTTACTAATAACCATTATATATAACTAAAGAAGACAGTCTCCACTCAAGTAGCTCATTCATGGAGCTGGCTGGTGTGTGATAGTTAAGATGGTTGGATTCCACATGGCCGACTGTGCAATTTAAGTCCCAGACCCAGCAGCTTAAAAAATGTACAGAAAAAAAAAAAATGCAGGAAACTTGTGTATGCATGCCCAAAATTCTAAAAGGAGAGAGAAATGAAGGAAAAGGGATTGCGGCATGATCATCCCCTATAGGAAATTTTTTTTTTTTTACTTTCTCTTCCTCCCTCCCTCTCTGTCTCTCTCTCTGGTGAGTTTACATGCCCTTTGGCAATTTTTTTTTTTAAAAGAAGCTCATGTATGAGTCCTAAAAGTTGAAAAATATACTTGATATATATCTAAATATGCTCTGAATATCATAAGGATTCATTTCAGTAATACTATTTGTTAAAAATGCTTAAATTCTCAACCTAATGTTCACATTAACATAGTATACAACATTTAATTCCTAAGGTTCCACGAATCATAAATACTCATTTAATGCCGAGGTTTCCACAGGAATGCAGCTCCTTTTGGTATCATGCAATAGTTCATTAGGACAGTGGCAGCAGCTGTGCTCTGACAACGCACAGAAACATTCCCACTAAAAATCTAAAGTTTTAAAAACTTGCAAAGAGAAACAACATGTATGCTTAAATACCATTTAGATATTCAAGGCTATGAGACAACTGATGGGAATGGGAAGTACAGAAAGCAGCTACAGAAAAAAGGAGAGTTCAGTAGAGGTTAGTAGACAAATAAAACACTGTCATCCATCATAGCTCATACCCTGTCTTACCTGAGGAGGAGTAGGTGTAGATGTGGGTCTCCCTATGGGTGGAGTAGGATTTCTGCTGCCACCTCCAGACATAATCTCTTCTGTTATGTCTTTACCTCCCTGGTTTGGATCCCGAATTCTAATCTATAAGGTTAAATAGAATGGTACATATGCAGCTGGGTATCTATGAAGTGTATTTACAGGCATATGATGAGTAAAATGTGCAAATGGGAAAGAGAACAAACATCAAAGTCGATAATCACCCATTTGACTTTATTTCAACCGGTGAACCATATGGGGTCATTCAAAGAAATTTAGCCACTAGCTCTGACATGAATTAATTAGATAACCAACTTACTTGGGAACTAGCTGGCTAAATTTCTAGGTCAAAAAGCAAACTATGCTTATTTTGTAAGTACTGTCAAAGACGCTGATTTTATTAATAATGCTTAAAATTATAATGCAAAAAATAACTTTACGTGTAAGTTACTATGTAGAAAAAGTTTAAAATGCCCTAAAAGGTTCTCTGAAAGTGAAAAATGTACATATCCTATAACTTAAGAATAGAAATTTATCCTGCAAATAACTTTATATACATATATTAAAAAAAGTTCATTACAGTAATATTTTTTCCAGCAAAGAGAAAGAAACATCCTAAAAGTCAATCAAGAGCAAAAGAGCTTAAAAATTATCCTATATCCGGTGACCAGTAGGTGGTATAGCAGTTAAGAAGCTGGACTCTCACATGGTCAACTGAGGTTGAGTCCTGGACTCAGTGGCTTGAAAATCATGTGAGGCACATATGCATGTGTGCCCAAAATTCCAAGAGAAAAATGAAGTATGGACTTCAGTGTAGCCAGCCCTCCTGGAGGTGATGTCTCACTTTTCCCTCTCACTATCTCTCTGTCTCACTCCAGTGAGCACATGTGTCCTAAGACAAAAACCTAAAAAAAAAAAAAAAATCATCCTACTGTATATCCTTATAATTAGTGGGTTGTCAGAAAAGTCATGTTGTATTTTTGTATAGAAAAGCAAAGAAAAATATATCATGATTATTCTGACAACCCAATAAATACCAAATGACCAGTAAAAGGAATAAAGCAGCTCTACATGACCAATATAATATGACCACCAAAATGTATTGGTAAGCAAAATAATGTAAGATACAGAACTATGTGCATCATCTTCTTACTTCAATGCTTCTAAAGGTTGCCTATGCTTATAGATGTCAGTGGGGATGGTGCCATAATGGGAATGAAGTGCCTAGGTTTAAGCATTCCATGATGGGAATATGTGCAAAGAAGGGCCCCCCTCTGTTGTTGGTTACCTTTTTAGCTTAATCAAGGTAGCCCTGGCTACTTAAGAATATCAAATAACTCACTAATAAAACCATATAGATCTAGAAGTCTTGGGGGAAAAGTTCTTCAACTAAGATTTCTAATAACAATTTTTTTTTCAGGTAAGGAAATGTGCTTCTACCACAGTTTTTAAGTATTTCTTTAATTCATTTTGCCTACTTTCTCCCTCAGTAACATCTATTTTACCACCTTCTGTTTTTGTCATCTCTTTTATTTATGTTTCTGAATTCTGAGAGTGCTATTCAAGTCCAACTCTGCTATGCCAATTCAACACTTTCAAAGGATAGTTTCTTGACTACAGTGTCAGGATACACCACCATGTCCTACTTATTATGACATGCACAATTTGTTTATAATAATAAAGTACCAACATATTTCAGTACATTAATTTTTATTAAGTTAGATAGAATGTTTTAAGAGTATTGCTATAGGGACCAGAAGATGGTGTAATGGTTACATCACAGGACTTCCACAGGACCGACTGCAGTTTGAAACTCATGCCAAGCATGTGTGCAAGTGTACCCAAAATCCTAAAAGGAGAATGGAAGAGAAGAGACTGCAGCATGGCCATCTCCTCTGATGGGTGATTTCTTGTTTTCTGTCTCGCTAACAAATGCATACACACTATAGCAAAAATCTTTTTTAAAAAAATAATAAATAAAAAAAAAGAGTACTGCTATAACATTACCCCACCTCCTTTAATCTGTGTGAATATGGGAGTCTCTCTTGATTGTAAACATCACCCATTTCATATGCTGCTCTTCTACAAAATGTGCTGTAATTTGAATTTCCTATTACCACATTCTCATTCTCCTGGGCCTGCCTTATTAGACAAAGCAATACCTTTGTAACTTACTAAAAACAATTAGAATACATTTTCTAAATTCTGATTTCTCTCTCTTTAAAATAGATTTATTCTACAAGAAGGATTTGTCTTGTCTTTAATGTTTGCTTCTTTTCTCTAGTATTTTTTTCCTGTCAGTTCATACTTGGATGGGGAGCTGATTACAAATGGTTTCAAAAGTCAGAATTGTGTTTGCTTTAGCAGTACATATATTAAAAAGATAAGTGTGGAAAGCAGCCATTCTGAACAAGCATGGTGACCTTCAGACATATGCAGAAACACATGGCTTGTGAGCTTCATTTGTACAGCAATGAAAGCATTAACATACGAATACACTAACTGTCACACTGCAAAGCAGGATCTGTCTAAGGAAGCTACGTGTTATTCAGATTTCGCCCAAAAAGATCAGAAGAAACCAAATGGTGCCAGTGTTTTCTCATCATCAGCTGGTTAACATCTGAAAACAACTGGCTTGGCATTGCATTTCCTCTTCACCAGTTTTCTTCCCTATAAAATAATACACCTGAGGCTCAGTCAAGGTTGCAGCTTACTCCATTAGAGAAGTCAGGCCCATTTGATCTGCGCTTTTCTGTACTTGTATGTCTTTGTGTGTTTATTTTTACATTTATTTCTAATCCACAGTCCCCCACCCCCGCCTCCAAAAAATGTGTTCTGCTGAGCAGATCCCAGCAAGTGGCACCCAACATGGGGACCTGCTTGGCAAGTTAAAATTTTTTAAGAGAGATTTTTGCTATAGGGTGTGTGTGCTTGCTGGAGACAGAGACAGACGGAAAGTGAGAAATCACCTCACAAGGGAAATAGCTATGCTATAATCTCTTCTTCTCTGTTCTCCTCTTGGGAGTTTGGGCACACACAAATATAAACACCTGGCATGAATTTTAAGCTGCTGGGTAGTGGACACAAAATATAGTCGACTATGTAGGAGTCCTACAACATTGCCATTACACCATCTGCCGGTCCAAAGATAGAATTTGGCAACTGAACTCAAATTCCACCCAATGATTAGGACCTTAGAACCTAACTCCTACTTCTAAGGCTATAGTATACCCTGTAATGTAGCATGCCTAGCTCAGTGAAAAGTAAAAACTGATATTAAACAAATGGTATGTAAAATTTCTAGTTATATGCCCATATATATCCTCCAGGTCAAGTGGTGAAAATCTAAAAGAAGAATTAATAAAGGCACAGTTGGGGACAGCAGATGGCATAGCTGGATTCCCACATGGCTGACTGTAGTTCAAATCCCAGACTCAGTGGCTTGAAAATCACATGAGGAGTGTATATGTGCATGCCCAAGACCCTGGGAGGCGAATGGAGGAGAAGGGATTGTGGTGTAACCACTCCTTCCAGTTGTGATTTCTCACTGTCTGTTTCTGTCTCTCTCTCTCTCCCCTTAGCATGCCCTAAAGTAAAAACTTATGAAAAAAGAAGGAACAGTCATTTGTAAACACAGATGAATGATGACTGAGTAAATTTATCTGATAAGGAAATGAACTTTCTAATTTAAAATAAGAAAAATTAATAAAGATTTCTTACAGTTTTTTTCTCTCTTTTGGCGGGAGGAGGCTGTTGCTGTGTAGGCACTATGATAGGTGCTGACTGATACACTGGCTGACTTGGGTAAAAAGGCGTTCCTAAAGAATGAAAAAAAATGGAAAGAAGCATTCAGTTACTTTGTCAAGTCCTACAGGACTACCAATGGCAGTACAACTCTGGATAGTCCCTTAAATAAAAGGTAAAGAACAAAAACACTAAACATTCTTCTTAATCATCTCTTCCCACTAGCTCGTCTCCAGATACTAATGTAGTCAAGAAGTTATTCTCAAAATATGCAATGTCTTCAAACAGTCATAACTATCCAATACCACATTTCTACCCTTTTGAATTTGGCCCTTAGACTGTAGCTGATAGACCCCTGATGTAGACAAACCTACCTTATTTCATGCATGGGAAACCCAAGGTCTGGAGATACTAAATAACTTGCTGAATTCACACTGTAATGCTACTTCTAAAAAATCTTCTGGGGGCCCGCTACCTACAGCAGAGATTCTCAGACAAGGGTTTGGGTATGTTTATGTATTTGGTCATGGGAAGAAAGGGAAAAAAATCTCATCATCTTGGGAGGTAGTGGTGGCTTAATTCTTCGCACTTTCAGAGAACCACTGCAATAGGAAGCAACTACTGCAGCTTAGTAAGAGCCCTAATGTAGAAGCAGGAAAAGGCTGAGAATAAGCAGCCTAGAGATGGTCCAGGGCTGGCTCCATGGTACACCAGCAATGCCCTATTCAAGAGAAACTCAACAGCTACAGTTGAATCCCTGGCCCAATCAGCCTGAAACACCACAGGTACATGTTCCAGTACCTAAGATCTGATGGGCTGCAGGACTGGAGAAAGGGGACCATGGCATGACCAGACCCAGTGGAAGGTGCTCATCTCTCTCTTCCCCCCTCACGTTCATGTGCATGTGAACACTATCATGATGAAGGGGGGAAAAAAGATAAAAGTCCAAATAGCCCAAGAAATCAGGTTCCAAATTCTTCAATACATTTTGTACCATTCTTGAACCCAGCATCTCTGTTCTAGCTATAACCTATTCCTACCCCGAGTACACCAATCTCTTACATTGTATTTTTCCCCATCTGGCTGAAATTTTCTTCCCTTTACTCCTTGTGCTTCCAATAAACTCTTATTTGCTTCCTAAATAGACAATTATTTTATAATTATTATCAAACCAGAGTGTTTAAAGTAGAGATGGGGGAAGTCAAATACCGGATATTTTTAAGGTACTGCCTACAGATTTGCTGATGATTTGAATGTCAGTGTGATAGAAAGAGGACTTAATAAAAATTCTTAAGTTTTTCTGCCTGAGCAAGTGGAAGAATAGAGATACGACTTACAGAGATGATAAAAATTTGAGTAGTAGAGCTAGAAGCAGAGTAACCAAGAGGTCAATTTTGGATATATGACATGGGAGATGCTTATTAGACCTTTAAGTGGAGCTATCAATAGAGAGAAATTGACACAAATCTAGAGTGAGAGGATCGCTATGAGGCAGAGTGATCCATTTTGGAATTGGCAGAAAATGGACATTATTGAAAAGTGGATAAGCCAGGAAATGAGTACAGTCAGACAAGAAGCCCAGGGATTAAATTCTGGGGCATTCTGTTTGTTAGTGGTCACAAAAATGAAGAAAAGCCAGCAAAGGAAATTAAAAGGAAAACCAAGGCAGTGAATGAAGTGAAGAAAGTTGTCCAAGACTGATAAGTGTTTAGGTCAAATGGTGCTGTGAGGTCAACTAAGATTTGTCAAAGTGGAAATCACTGTTGACCTTGACAAAAGTTGTTTTGGTAAGAAGTGGAGGGTGGACAGTATGATCTAGGTGAGTTTAAAGGTGGGGTGGGGGGGAAGAATGAATGAAAATTAAGACAATGAGTATAAAGGTAATTCTTTTTCTTAAAAGCTTTGCTGTCAAGGGAAGCAAAAGAATAGACTTTAAGCTAGAGGAGAATACATAGTCAAGGCATGGTGATATGTGCTACTAAGGCAATGTGTCCTGTAGCTTGGGACTATATGGGAAAACTGGGTTCAATTCCCAGTCCAACCTGAAGACTGGGCATGGTGGCTAGCACCTGTAGTTCCAGCTGGGAGACTACAGCAGAAGAACGCCAAGAGCAAAACCCTGCCTTTAAAAAACAATAACAACAACAAAAACAAAAATACAGAGTTTAAAATTTTTTGTAAACATGGGAATAAAACAACAGAAGAAGGCAAAAATAAAGTGACAACACAGGAAAGAGAAGAAAAGTGCTAGAGTAATAGCCTCAAATGGGTGTAGGATAGGGTCTAGCAGAAACATGAAGGACTGGCCTTCAGTAGGAGTATAAATTACTGATTCACAGTAACAAAACAAAAACAAGTGTGTATGAAGGTAGTTAATACATGTAAAATTCTTGGTACTAGGTAAACAAATTAAGATTGGTTCCATTATCACTGTCTTCCTCGGTATCCCCACCATACCATAATAACCTTCAAGCAGAAGTTTTCTGGAGGCAGTGTGATTTACATTGTTAGAACTCTGCAGATACCAAGTTTAGAGAATCCGATCTGAACAAGATCTAAGCAGAAGTCTAAGAATTCAATAAATTCAATGCAGTGAATCCAAAAACCTCAGCTACTTCTAACAATGAGTAAACTATTCTCAAAGCAGAGCTCAAATGAGCAATTCTATGCTACCCTGTTATGTCATTAACTTCCAAATTCAAAAAGTAAATCCCTAAAATTGGTGTCAAATGCTGCTAGACAAGCAACATAATCTGCTCACCTTGCCATATTTTTCAAACTAAGTGAAATAAGATCTAAAAGGTGAACCATTTCTTGAAAAAAAAAAACCAAAAAAACAGGCTCTTCTCATGAAACATTGCCTGAGTCAAAGCTACTGGGAAAAAGGCTGGCACATCAGGATAATCTCAATATAGCAGTGTTAAACGCAATCAGTAGAAACACTGAAGTCTTTCTCAACTGGGGTTTCTCAGCAGAGGAGAAAATCTGCCAGACCAAACAAGAGCTTTATTTTACAAACTAATTCAACTTCTTACATAATCACAAATATTTAAAGACTTCTTCCCTATTAAAATCATGAATAACTTTTGCATATGTTTTACCAATTAGGCAAATTATTTAATATCTCCAGACCTTAGGTTTCTCCTGCATGGAAGGAGGGAGATTTGTCTGGATCAGGGATCTGTCGACTACAGTATAAAGGCCAAAATCAGTTCCCCAAACAGCAGAGTTTTACTGGAGGACACCACATAAAGCAGTTTATCTGTTTGTCTATGGCTGCTTTTTCACTGTAACGGCAGAGTTAAACTGTTATCACAGAGGTCATACAGCCTGCCAAGCCTAAGATGTTATTGTCCGGCCCTGGGTCCAGACAATAACAAGCGTGGTTGGCCGTGTGGAAATAGCACCTTAACCACCACACCACCTGTTGGCCTCCTGTTTTATTTATTATTTTAAAAATATTTATCTAATTATTTTTAATATCACTTTGCATTTTATTTTATTTTATTTTTTTTGCTTTAGGGAATGTGCACTTGCTGTAGACAGACAGGAAGTGAGAAAAAGGGGAATGGTGACACTGCAATACCTTCTCTTCCATTCTCCTCTTAGGATTCTGAACAAGCATGTACACAAGCCTGACAAGATTTTCAAGCTACTAGGTCTAGGACTTGAACTGTAGAGTGAGCCATGTGGCATCCAGCCACCTTAACTACCATGTCAACAGGTGTCCCAATACATTTTTTTAAGGTAGTTTTTCAGGCCAATCTGTGGCACGGTGGTTAAGAAAGCTAGAATCCCACATGGCTGACTATAGTTCAACTCCTGCACTCTGCAGCTTCAGAAACACATCAGGTACTTGTGCACATCTGCCTAAAATCCTGGAAGAAGAATGAAGGAGAAGGGATTATGACATGACCCTGCTACAATGGTGAGTGGGGGGGTACTTTCTCTCTTTTTTTCCCTTTCTGGTGAGCACATGGTGCCCTTTGGCAAAATTAATAAGATAATTTTTCTATTATTAAGTAGAGAAACAGAGCTTTATTTGTGTATTTTTAAGAGGTTTTTGCCTTAGGGCATGTGTGCAGGCTGGACAGAGAGACAGAGAGAAACAGAGACAGTGAGAGAGAAAGTAAGAAGTCACCCTCCAGAGGGGATGGCCACATCTCAATCCCTTCTCCTCTGTTCTCCTTTGAGGATCTTGGGCACACACACACATGCACCTGTTATAAGTTTCAAGCTACTGGGTCTAGGACTTGAACCACAGTCTCCTATGAGGGAATCCAGCAACAGAACCACTTCATCATCCGCTATCCCCAAGAAATAAATGTTTAATCTAATGATAAACTGCCCACTTGATGACTACCACATAAGATTTTATAGGGGGGAAAAGTATCAAAGGAAACAGATGTAAATAATACTGGCGATACAACTGTTATCAACAAACTTGCTTTTTCATTAAAATGACCAAAAATGGCTGATATTAAGATAAAATGGTATAAGTCTATATTCAAATCTATAGATTTATTTCTCTATTAATAAACTCATCTATATTATTTCTATACATACTACAGCAGCTGTATTAAAAGCAATGATTTTGTAAGGAAGCCAGCAGGTCGGGTGGTGGTTAAGGCACTGGATTTCCATATGGCTGACTTGACAGTTTAAGTCCCAGATCCCACAGCTTGAAAAACATGCCAGGCATGGGGCTGGCAGGTAGCATGGTGGGTAAGGACACTGATCGCAGTTCGAGTCCTGGACCTGGAGGCATGCTTTCTCACTTTCCCTCTCACTCTCCCTCTTTCTCGCTCTCATTCTGTTCCAATCTGGTCAAATTAAAACAAACAAATAAATAATAAATAAAATGATTCTTACTTTTTAAAATATACTCACTTACTCATTTTAATTTGACCACAGAGGGACAGAGTGAGAAAGAGAAAGTGAGAAAGCAAGCCAGTAGGTCCAGGACTCAAACTGTGGTCGGCCCTGTGGAAGTCCAGTGCTCCTAAACACCATGTCACCTGCCGGCCCCAATAAAATGATTCTTTAAAAAAAAGTAAAAGGAAGAAAAACGTGCCAGGCACATGTGTGTGTGTTCCCAAAATCCTAAGAGGAGAATGGAGCAGAAGGGACTAAAGCACGGTAATCCTCCCTGGGAGGGAGAGTTCTCACTTTCCTTCTGCCTCTTTCCAGGGAACACATACACTTTAAGGCAAAAACCTAAAGTAAAAGGTTTTATAAAATAAAAGAATCACCAAATTCCTTTTATGACATACAATTTAAAAAGAACTATTATTTTTAAAAAAGAATTATTTAACTTTATTTATTATCATTATTTTTAAATTTGACTGAGAAGAGACCAAGAAAGTGAGGGAGGGGGAAAAGGGAAGTGGGAGAGATGGGGAGAGGGAAACTGACAAAGCAAGCCACCAGGTCCAGGACTCAAACCATGGTCGCTCATGTAGGAGTCCAGTGCCTTAACTACCACATTGCCTGTTGGTCCCAAAAGAAATATTATTAATTTTAGCACTTTTACTAAAACAATTTTATCTTATAATTTTTCTATCTGAAAATTTCTATAGATGGGATCAGGTGGTACAGCAACGATGCCATGGGACCTACAGGGAAAGGCCTGAATTCACAAGCGAGGAGCTCCCTGAGCATGCCGCGCTGAGATGAGCCACAGACTGCAGTGTAAAGACCCTGTTAGGGTACCTGTCTCTCTTTCTCCCAATCTCTCTCACAGAAGAAATAAATAAGACTTTAAAAATTATAACTACATGGGGCCAAAAGGTGGTGTAATGGTTAAGGTTTCAGGCTTCCAAATGGCCAGCAGTGGTTCAAGTCCCAGACCTGGCAGCTTGAAACTCACACTAGAGGTCTGTGCATGCCTGTCCAAAATTTCAAGAGGAGAGTGGAGGAGAAAAGACTGTGGCATAGGTATCCCTCCCAGAGGGTGATTAATCACTTTCTCTGTCTCTCTGTGCCTCCAGCAAGAACACGCACTCTATAGTAAAATTCTCTAAATATAAAAAAATTCCATACAATAAAAATAACTAATGTTATACTTAAAAGTAATTCTACTTGGGGACCAGCAGATGGCTTAACAGTTATATTGATGGGCTCCCACATAGTCGCCAGTAGTTTGAGTCTCAGACCCAGCAGCTTAAGCTCACGCTGGGCACACGTGCATGTGTTCCCAAGATCCCAAGAGAAGAATGGAGGAGAAGGGATTGTGGAATGGTCATTACCCCTGAGGGATGATGTCTCACTTTCTGTCTCTGTCTTTCTAGAGAGTGCACTCACACTACAGCAAAAACCACTCTTTGAAAACTAAATAAATAATTTTACTTGGATTTAAATTTTTAGGATGAAAATCAACACAAAAGTACACAACTGCACAGCCACAGACTTAAAGCTAAGTTCAGACGGCCAGAGGGTGGCACAGCAGTAAAATACAATTCAATGCAAGACAAAGAAAACCTTCCCCACAAGGAAAGGTTTTTGGTTCAAGTCCAGAGACCTGCCAGAGTATGCCAGACACACATTTGCCCAGGATCTAGGATTGGCTAAAGGCTAGGGCTGGATTACAGCATCATGACCTTGCTGGGGGTGCTGTCTGTCTCTCTGTCTCTCTTGTTCATGAAAGATATAAGCTTTATTGGGAACCAGCAGTTAGCGTAATGGCTATGTCGCTGGACTCCCACGTAGTCGACCGCGGTTCGTGTCCCGGACCCGGTGGCTTATAAAAACTCACGCCGGGCGTGTGTGCGTGCGTGCCCAAGATCCCAAGAGGAGAATGGAGGAGAAGGGATTAGGGTGTGACCATCCCCCCTGGGGGGTGATTTCTCGCTTTCTGTCTCTATGTCTCTCTCTGTCTGTCTGGCGAGCGCACGCGCCCTACAGTGAAAATCTCTCCAAAAAAAAAAAAAAAAGAGATATAAGCTTTATTTAAAAATAAAATGCTGAGTACAAGAGGTATATAACGAACTTAAACAGTACTGGCAATATTCCATATCAAAAAGTAAATGATAGTCATATGTTATTTTACTTTAAGAATGATATATATGTAACACATATTCAGGAAATATTAATAAATATTTCACATTAATTTACTTAATGAAGATAAATTAAACATATATTTAAGATATTTAATAAGGTTGCAAAATAAATAATTTTGAAAAGGTAATGAAAAACTTTTATGTTCTCTAAAAGAATTAGCCAGGGCCACTTTGGTTACTCAGCAGTTAAGGGAGCTAGATCCTACACGGTTGACCATTGTTTCATTCTAAGCCCAATACACCCACCCACACCACCTTGGAAAACCTGCTGGGTGTATATTCACACTTGCCCAAAATCCTGATGGGAAGGAGAAATGGAGGGAAAAAGATTGCAGCATGACCACACACCATTTGGGTGCTGCATGCATGTTCCCTCTCATGCATACATGTGCACATTTGTTCTCTTGTGAACATGCACACTTTCCAGCAATTAAACATGAAAATAAATAAAATGAAGAAGTAAAGTCAGATATCACTTGGTTGCTTTGCCTATTTCATCTCAGAAAAACTTAAGAAAAACTTTCTTGGGCTATTCTAACACAAATCAAATCTGCTACAACGGTTCTTAATGGAGCCATTAAATTCCAATGTTAGGAAATCCGTAAATGGATAAAGAACCTTCATAGCCTAGTTAAGATTTCAACATGTCTTTGCTTTGCTGGTAGCAGAAGAGATCAGTGCTTATTGAATCTTAAAGCTCTGATTTTCTAACATCTACACTGTTTTTTTCTCTTATAGTCCACTTCCTGTGCTACAAAATAAGTACAGCATACAGTAATTTATTGAATTAAGTAATTTTCATTATTTCTTAGATAAGTATCAGACCATATGCCAAGTATAAATTTGACATATTTTTCCCTCTACATTAAAAACACTTATAAGCGGGAACAGCCGATAGAATAATGGTTATGTCACTGGACTCCCACAGGGCCGACCATGGATCAAGTCCCAGATCTGGCAGCTTGAAACTGTGGCTGGTGTGTGTGCGTTCATGCCTAAAATACTAAGAAAAGAACAGAGAAACAACTGCAGTGTGCCCATCCTCCTGGGGGTGATTTTTCTCTTTCTGTCTCTCCAGCGATCACACACACCCTACATGCCTTTAAGAGAGAGCAAAAATCTCTCTTTAAAAAAAAAAAAAATTCTAAGGGTCCACAGATGGCATGGAGATTAGGGTGCTGGATCCCACATGGACAACTTCAGGGCTTGATCAAGCCCCAGACCCAGCAGCTTGAAAATCATGCCGGTTAGGGCCAGCAGTTGGTATGGAAGTTAAGGTGCTGTACTTCCACAAGGCTGACCACAGTGGCTTGAAACTCAAACCAGGTGAGTGTACGTACATGCTCAAAATCCCAAAAGGAAAACAGAGAAGAGGATAGGGGCATGGCTATCATCCCAGGAGGCAATTTCTCACTTTCCCTCTTACTCTAGTGGATGCACATGCTCTATGGCAAAAACTTGAAAATTTTTTAAAAAGAAAGAAAATCACACAGGGCACCTGTGCATGTGTGCCCAAAATCCCAAGAGAAGGACGGAGAAAAAGGGATTACAGTACGGCCCTCCTCCACAGGGGATGATTTCGTACTCTACCTCTCTCTGTGTCTCTCACTGGTGAGTACACATGTCCTATAGCAAAAAATAATAATGACAAATAATAAAACCACCTACAAGTTTTAAGGCATTTTCATGTGAACTAATCCTCTAAACCTGCCTATAACATAGGTCTTTTATCACAATTTTGTAGATAAGGAAGCACATTCTCCAAATACCTGGCAACAACTATGCTAGATGCTGGAGATACAGCAATGAACAAAACAAAAATACCTGCTTTTGTGGATATTATATTCTAGTGGGAAAGACAGTTATTAACAAAATCTTTAAGATATAAAGTGGTGGTAAGTGACTGGAGAAAAAGAAATCATTGTAAGGATATAAGGCATACATAAATGTATGTATGTATTTTTACTGTATTTTGCTGATGATATATATATATATATGTATGTGTGTGTATATATACATACACACACACGCACACACACACAGTAAAAATCAGGAAAAATCAAAGTAACAATGAGTTGGCAGCAGATCCAGCACTCTGACACTTACCAGCCCTTTCAGAGAATCAGTAACTGAAAATATTTCTACAACATTCCTTGTAAGCTTCTTTCTAAAAAGTAGCTTTTAAGGCAGAATTGTTTGCAACATTTTAACTAAAATACTTCTTACCACTAAATTTCATTGCCTAAACTGACCCACCAAAGGACAAAGTAAACACAATGAACTAGCAGAAATTTCATGTCTTTCTTACTTACCATAAGCATTGGGAAAGTCCCCAGGTCCTGGCCCAGGATAAAAGGGACCTGGACCTGGTGGCTGAACTGGATATTGTTGAGGTCCAACATAAGGAGGGCCACTATGGCGGTACTAGGGAGAGAGAGAGAGAGTAGACATTTATAAACAATAAAAAGGTAGCTTACTAAAGAAAAATAAAGTTCTCTCTGTGTAGGTATGTAAGTCATTTCAACGAGGTAAACTCACTGGTTAAACATATTCAAAATGCTTCCTAGCCACTGAAACGCAGTGAGGGCCAGCCCCATAGCTCAGCAGCTAGGCACTATACAGAGGAAGCTGGAGCAATCCCACAAGGCCAACCAGGGCCCTTGAACCCAGGGTCCTAGTTCTGTCAGCTTGAAAAACCTGCCAAGTACACTCCAGGCCCAGGATGCTGACAGGATGGAGAACTAGAGGATAAAGAATTGCAGTATGACCAGATCCCAACGGGGGAGTGCACTTGCACTCATTCTCTCGTTTTCCCACATATGCACAAATGCTTTGACATTAAGAAAAAAAAAAAGAAGAAAAGAAAAGATGTGATGAGGACAAAGAGAAAGGTATGCCTTAAGTAAAGCTCTACAGTAATCAGCGCACAGGAAGACATTGGCTCACTATAAAATAATTATGGGATGGTAATTTTCTTCCCCTCCCTTCACTGATAGGGGGCATGTGCACTTGTCATAGAGAGACTGAGAGACACAGAGATGGGGAGGGAGAAAGTACCACCCCAGTGGTGTGTGGCCATGATGCAATTTCTTCTCCTCTGTTTTCTTTATCCTGTTGAAATTTTGGACTTGGGCACGAACCTGGTGTTTCTCAAGCCACCGGGGCTGGGACTCAAACCAGGGTTGGCCATGTGGGATCTGGCTCCTCCAACTACTATGCCAGTCCCAGTTGGTAACTGTCAATGGCATTAACTGATATCACAGGCACAACATAATTAGAGTCAATTTTAGAGCAGTTGGTTGAGAGAAGAGGGTGGGGAACAGCTAGGGCAATAAAAACCATTTCTCTATCGTATTAGAAAATTTAAGTAAAGAGATGTCAAAACATATCCTTACTACATTATGGAAAATAACAAAGTGTCTAGACTTAAAACCAACAAACAAGTTCATAAACCATCAAAATTCAATGTCGCCACCCACTCTCCCTGTTCTTTTGTTTCGTTTTGTTTTGTTTTTAAATAATTCCCAGAAAGTGAACACATTCACCAGAGAGAAACACAGAGAGATGAAGAGAGGAAAAACAGCCCTCATTGGGCATGGTTACAACAATCCCTTCTCCTCCATTTCTCCCTCCTTTCAGAATTTAGGACATGCAGGTACACACATTAGTGTGTTTTTCAAACTGCTGAGTCCTGAACTCAAACCGTCCAACTGGCCAAGTGGAATCCAGTTACCTTAACCAAAAGGCTACAGGCTGGCCCTCCTTGTTTCTTCTGATGAGAATCTGGGTTACATCTCACATTCTCACAGAGCCACCTGGGCCTAAGTGATAACTTTACCTGTGGTATACAGTACTGAGGCCCCTGGGGCACTGGGTACGGCATGGGTAGGTGGTTCACCATCATGATGTGCTGATTGGCCTGATACACTGCTGTGGGTGTCTGTGCACCAGGACGAATGGAAGGACTGCTGCTCGGGATGGTGGCTCTGGGAGGCTGTATTTGAGGCCTCTGGAAAAACTAAGAAGGGAAGAAAAACATTTTTGTTTTAATGAAGGAGAATAAATTTTACTATTTTGAGTTTTCTCCTTTTTTTCCATTAATAAAACTCTAATCAACTTGAATTAGAAATAAAACACACATGAAAAGAAAATAAACTGCCTATGGCCAGGTTCACAAAAAATACTTCACAGTAGGGAAAATTCTGATGAGTGTTATCACATTTGAAGATAGTAGGCAAGTCTCAATTTTAAGTCTCAGCTATTTAAGAACAAAAACTCTGTACCATAATCATAAACTTTAAAATGTGTAATACAACACAACAAAGAGGGAAACTTGTAACTATAAGTTTTTCCGTTGTATGAAAGAATCGACTCCTTCATAAGGGGTAGGTGGTTTGTTATTAACTTATTAAAAAGTGAAAGTGGTAGTCTCCTAAAAATTACCACTCAAGTCACTTATAAAATACTTAGAAGTAAAACTCTCTAAAGACAAAGCATTTCATCCTAATTCATTAGGGTCATGCTAAATTAAAATAACATCTGTGTGGTTGTCAGATGCTGAGCTGAGTAAGCTAAGCTATCTTTTTCAAACAGTTAGTATAGCCACAATCAAAATTAAGCCCAATATTGCTTTCTAGAACAGATTGCAATCAAAGTAAAGAATCTAGACAGGCCTAACGATGATCTAGAATGAGCAGAGCTCAAATCTCTCCAATAACAGCCAGTTCCTATAGTTATTTATGACTCTCCCTGCTGGCTTAAAAGCCTGGAAACAATACACGAATGATAAATTTCTAAAGGGAATGTATTTATTCATCAGCAAATTATCTCATTACACTAATAACAAGGGGACAGAATAATAAAGAGGCCATGCAGAACCAGTGATTTGTTACCTGAATGGGTCTGAATCCTCCCTTCAATTATGAAGCAAGAAAGCAGCAGGAAACAGAAAGAAAGCCAATGGAAAAGCTTACAGATCAGTAGGAAGGGGTAGGATATAGCATGCAGCTCAACAAAAATATCTACCTAATTAATAATAATAAGAGAAGAAGACTAGAAAACCAGAATGGCAATTCTCCACTAAAGAATTCAAGTACACAGGGATTAAAGAGTCACATAACATTCAACTGAAAATAAGTGAATCCACTGGCAAAAATCTTCTAATAGTGGGTACAAGTTGTCATAGCTTGAAACTTAATGTCTGCCTAGAGGAACAAATTCAATGGGGCTACTGATACCTATTCTTGGCCCACATTCCTGGTTTTGGCTCATTTTATGATTTGGCATTATTTGGCTTCACTATGTTCTTTTTTCCATGTCTGCAATGGAGATAAGAGTTAACAGTAAAAGTGCCATTTGTTTATTATTTTGAAGTTTGTGAAAGCCTTGAGAAATAACTAAGTTTTCTAATATATGAAAAGATTTCCAAAAGCTTATGGGAAAATAAAATTAAAGCATTAGTTTATTTTGGTGCAAAAGTTTGGAAATGTATGCATAAACAGGTTTTCATAATGCACATTTTCCATGAACTTTCTGAAAATCCTCTGTCTAGCAGACTCATGGCCTAAAGTGGCTCTTTTCAACTAAGCAGGTATAAAAGAGACCACATATCACTCTAAAATGGTGAACTATTATAATAATCTTAAAATGTGGTCTAGCTCCAAAATCTGAGTTGTCTCATAATTCATAAATACTACTATCCAAATAAAGTGACCTTTGAGCCCTCTCAGAGTATCAAATTATCCACAGATGGCCTGAGCAACTTTTTGTCTTACACTGAAGTGGCAGGGCTAGGATCTGGGTGTCCAAGGCTCATCCCCACTCAGTCTTCATACGCCAGGGCAAGGAAAGCCCGTAAAACACTGAGTCACAGAAAACCGACAGACAGAAAAGTATAGTACAAGAATGAAGTGCATGGGGGAAAATCCAATGGGGAAGGCCACAGAAAATAGTTAATGGAGATGAAAAGAAAGCAAAAAGGTAAAGTTGGAAACACAGGAATCTGGGCTGAGCTGCAAGTATAGCAAAGTCTTCCAGGTTCTCCACTGATGAGGCTTTGGTAACAGATACAACAATTTTTGTTGGCCACAAACGGGAACACCGAAGTATTATAGTAAACCTCCCACTGCTGCAACTACACTTCTCCATAGCAGACAGAATCTATTATAGATCTACGCATATGAGTTATAAACACATTTTGGGAGGACTTTATGCATTTTATAACAAAGTTAATATATTAGGAGCCACAAAAATGTTGCAGGCATCAAGGAGAAGAGAGTCACTCATCTGTTTAACTGACTGAGTTTACCAGATGTCAGGTGCAGTGGATAAAGGGTTAACACAGTAAAACCCTTTTCCATCGACTCTAGAGGGCAGCCTTGACCAGGACAGTATTAAATGGACACAGGTGACAATCTACTGAGGTTGCAGTAGTATCATCGAATTATGCCAAAGCACTCATACGATGCTTGAAGAGACACTGTGATATGGGGTGATGTGGGAAGAAGAGAAGAAGTTAACCCATTAAATTATTCAAAGTAAATAAATAGATATGGAAAAGTTTTCTCACAATATTACAAGTACTCTTGTCACTATATTCCAGATGTTCAGATGAGATTTATTTTTTAACCAGCCTATCCAGAATAATTGGGGTTATAGCTTATTCAAGGAGGTTTCTTAATAGAAGTTCCTGTTTTCCTCAGTATCTTATACAAGGAGGTTTCTGAATGGAAGTTTCTGTTTTTTTCCAGTGGTTTTTAAACAAAACAGTATTTCTACAGATATTCCTAATACTAAGATACAGTTGAAACAATAAAACACAAAATTTATGGTTATGACATGGAATTTTTTTTTTCAGAGAGGTTTTTGCTATAGGGCGCGTGCGCTCGCCAGACAGACAGAGACAGAGAGACAGAAAGCGAGAAATCACCCCCCGGGTGGATGGCCACGCCACAATCCCTTCTCCTCCATTCTCCTCTCGGGATCTTGGGCACACACGCACACGCACCTGGTGTGAGTTTTAAGCCACCGGGTCCAGGATGTGAACTGCAGTCGACTATGTGGGTGTCCAGCAACATATCCATTATGCTAATTGCTGGTCCCGACATAGAATAATTTTCATACACTAAGAGTTCAATTATGAAAGTAGGCAGAAAGGTATTACACAGACACACTGACTAACAATGGTGAAGCTTTACATACATTGACTAGCTATAAGGAACCATGCTAAGCCCTTTACCCACATTTTCATGACAAACCCCTGGGGCAATTACCACTATTAACACCCCATTAGATACATGTGGAAATTAAGGAACAGGGACAATAAAACGATCTGCAGAAATTCCCCCAAGTGTAATTTAAACACAGGTTCCAGATCTGTATTTCTAACGTTACACATACTTTTTCTCAATTAAGAGAATATCCCCACATTTTCAAGCAAGAGTGGCCAATCGAAAGAAATTTCATCTTTGCAAAGGCTGAATGGATATGGTTCATCTAACTATACTAACGGATGGCATATCTCTCACCCGCAGATTATACCTGATAAGAAAACTGTTCCATCAGTTACTTTACAAAATTTGTGTTTATCATTCAAGAAAACAAATTTATTCTATTTACCCAACTTTGAAGCGTGTTCATAATGCTTTTCTGTCCTTGACATAACATTTCCTATACCTACGTTTGCTCAATCCACTGTACTGGGATTTTTATAAGGACAGGCTATGTGGAGTTTGTTTTTTCCTCTTAAAAGTATAGTACCATGGCCCAGCTATAGTGGTATGCAATTAAAGCCCCAGGGCTCAGATTCTGGGTTGACCTGAACAGACTAGGAAGGTCCACAATTCTGGCTGGCTAAAACAGAAGGCTAGTGGGAGGACTGTGGTGTGGCAGGACCTTGTCAGGGGCCCCTATCTGTCTTGCCCTCCTCTATCTCCCCTGGAAGAAATAAATAAAATAAAATATAAAAGACTAGCTGTGGTAGTACAGTGATAGTACTGTTGTGTGATTCTGGATCCATGTGGAAGACTGGGGTTCGGTTCCTAGGTAGATCTGTATGCACTGTGTGCATGAGCTTGTCTGTGATCCCGGCTCGCTGGGAAGGCTCAGAGGAGGACTGTGGATTGTGGAGAGAGACCCTGGTGACGGTGCTTTTCTCTCTCTCTGTCCTCTCACCCTCCACTCCATGGAAGAGAAGAATTTATTTTTTTAAAGTATAGCATTGGGACCAGCAGATAGCATAGTGACTGTGTCACTGAACTCCCATATAGTCGACTACGATTAGAGTCCTGGACCTGGTGGCTTGGACTCACGCCAGGCGCATGTGTGTGCATACCCAGGATCCTGGGAGGAGAATGGAGGGGTTGCAGTATGGCCATCCCCCTTGGGGGATGATTTCTTGCTGACTCTCTGTCTCTCTCTGTCTTTCTAGTGAACTCATGCACCTTACTGCAGAAACCTCTCAAAAAATAAATAAATAAATAAATAAAGTATAGCATCTCACACACATGCACACACACCCCAGAAGAAATCTAGTATCTATAGGTTTAGAAAAGTTATAATAACTAGAAAGGCAAAGAAATAAAGAGAGAGAGAGAGATTCCTTATTTCATAGTCCTTCCTAACCATTCAATTGCAAATACAGAATTAGATTTAATAGTGGTACAAGAAATTCAGCTTCTCAGATGAGTGGGCATGGCAGTAAACCACAGGTTATTAAAAGGAATGTGTGAGTAGGCTTTTCCAAATTGCTTGCAATCCTTCAGAATCCCTTTTTCTTCTCAGCTAAGTGATACGCAATCATTAAAAAATGTCAAACTCTTCTCGGATGGAAAGACACCCATTTATAGTCTATCATTTACCTGAAGTTTTAATGTCATCTCAATCTTCTATCCACAGCATGCCCTTGGGGTTATGAAATTGAGCAACTCAAGCCACAGCTCTATTTTACAGTTAGATGGAGTTCTGATACTGCAAGTTTTTCCTTCAACTGGCTCCAAATTTTTCTCTCGGTATCATCTGCCCGCTCATCCAGTGTTTATCCCTAAACCTACACTGAAGTCAAATCCTTCTCCACAAGTGAGTTTACCTTCTCTGAGTTACCAGGAGATAGCCATCACTACCAATTTTCACACCACTGTCCATTTTTTGTTCAAGCCAATCACCACACACCCGAATCCCCTCCAGTTAAGATTTTGAAATCTCTATCTAGCTTGTTCATCTCAATCTAGTCCTCATCTCACTAAATATTAGAGAACAAAACACAAATGTACAAGTAGGGTCTCTATCCTGAATGTTCTTGGCACTAACTCAAAAATACTCAATGCTAAATGAAATGGCAATGCACCTCTCTTATTCTTGCCGACTATGATTCCATTAATGAAATCAGAAATGGTAACACATTTTTAGTACTGACTGGTACTAAGTTAACTACACACACACACACACACACACACACACACACACACACACACACACATTATTGGCAGAGAGAGAGAGATGGAGAGAGTATCCCCTAATAGGGTATGGTCATGCTGCAATCCCTTCTCCTCTATTTCTTGATCCAGTCAGAATTTTGGGCTCAGGCATGCACATACATCTGGTGTGTTTTTTAAGCTGCTGGGCTAGGATTAAAACCACAGCTGGCCACTCAGAACTGAGCTACGTTAATCACTAGGTGATAGAGCTGGCCCAATTTACAATAATTTAAAACCCTTAAATATTCTTTATTTAACCTGGCAATACATCACACTCTTCACTTCAGTCTCTATTCTTTTCTTTTTAGAGATTTTTGCTATAGGGTGCGCATACTCACCAGAGAGACAGAAAGTGATAAATCATTCCCCAGGGTGGATGGTCATGCCACAGTCCCTTCTCCTTTCTCCTTTTGGGATTTTGGGCACATACACACACATGTGCCTGGTGTGATTTTCAAGCCTCCAGGTTCAGGACTCAAATCACAGTCAGCCAAGTGGGAGTCCAGCAACATAACCATTTTGCCATCTGATTCCCAGTGTGTATTCTTATAGTTACGTTTTAAAATTCATATAAGTCCTCTTATATCTTGGTCTGAAATATTTATCTGGCTAAATTTGACACATCATTTCAGGTTTTACAGTTTTTTCAAATTACTATTAATTCATGCAATGTCAAACTAAATGACCATGAAAATATCTGACAGGAATGTCATTTATACAAGTCACTGATAAAAATGTTGAAAGGGCTAGAAGAGGGATCAGTAGATGGTGTAATGGTTATGTCATTGGACTCCCATGTAGTCAAGCACGATCCAAATCCCAGACCTGATGGCTTCAAACTCACACCAGGCATGTGTGCATATGTGCCCAAGATCCCAAAGGAAGTGGAAGAGAAGGGATAGTGGCATGGCCCTCCCCACCTTGCAGGTGATTATTTGCTTTCTGTCTCTCCAGTGAGCTTATGTGCCCTATGAAAAAAATCTCTCTCCCTTAAAAAAAAGGGGGGCTAGAAGAGAAAACCATATACAACAACATAAGAATCATCTACTAAGCTTCATTTTAATCTAAGTCTTGGCTTTCATTTGAGGCTATATTTCAAGCATGTCCAAAGAGTTAAGATAAATGTAAAACAGAAGCTCAACTTAAGTTACTCCCTATGTTTGCTTACTTTCCAGGAATACTTCAGAAACCAGAGGAAATGCTGTTGAAAAAGTCTTTCTAATAATCCGTCATTTTTATCACTGCCTAATGCTTTCAAGTCAATAAACAAGTGATAAGTGCTTCTTGAAGATGCGGGTAATTATAATGTTATTTTTCATGACTGAAAACATCAAAAGATAAGGATAATTCTTGGGGCCGGTAGGTAGCATGGTGGTTAAGGTGCTGGACTCCCACATGGATGACCATGGTTTGAGTCCAAGACCTGGAGACTTGCATTCCTACTTTCCCTTTCTCTCTTTGGTCAAATTAAACAAATAATAATGATGATAATAATAAATGAAATGAAATAATTCTTTTTTTAATAAAAGGAAGAAAATTCTTTTTTTTTTTTGAAGAGAGTTTTTTTGTTATAGGGCGCATGTGCTTGCCAGAAAGACAGAGACAGAAAGCACGAAATCATCCCCTAGTGGGGATTGCCATGCCACAATTCCTTCAGTCCTCTCGGGATCTCGGGCACACACACATACATACCCAGCATGAGTTTAAGCTGCCGGGTTCGGGACTCAAACAGCAGTTGCCTACATGGGAGTCCATTAAGCCATCTGCTGGTCTCAAAGACAAAAACAATTCTAACAAATTATATAATCCAGAAACTTTTTAATAACTACCTATCCCAGCTAGCCAGAGACACGATAGATAAGATGGCTGGATCCCACATGGCCAACTGTGTGGTTCAAGTCCTGGACTCTGTGGCTTGAAAAACATTTCAGGTGTATGTGCAGAAACCCTCAATCCCAAGAGTAGCATGGAGGAAAAGAGACGAAAGCATGGACATCGCCCAAGGGTGCTTTCTCATTTTCTCTCTGTCTCTCTCCAGTAAGTACACATACACTACAGAAAGTTTAAAAACAAAACAAAACAAAACAATACTATTTGTTTGTAGCACCTAGAAAAATCTTATTCAATCACAATACTTCTTCCCATGTTGAGTGACTCTAAGTACTTACTAATTTGCAAAGCAATAAAAATATACTTCTGAAATTCCTAGCATAATGAAGCATATAGTTCAGCCTACTGGAAGAATGTAATTAAGACCCTTTTTGGTATCTTTAAAAAGTCTAAACTACATTTCAATGATAGTGCTATGAATCTCTATAAGACAAGCAGTGAAGGCCCCAAAGAACAAGCTATCACTCAGGTATCAATCTGATATTCTGCTGCTTCACAACAATTTATTCTATTCAGGTTATCTCATTCTAAATTTTTTCTGTATTTAACTGCATGTGGTCAGTATCACGTAGTTCAGGTTTCACTAAAAATTAGGAGATACAAGTCCTGGAGCTGAGCTGTCCCACACAGTAGTCACTAGCCATAGCTGACAAATGAAAAATTCAGTTCCTTAGCTGCTTTAGCCACATTGCAAGTGCTCAGCAGCCCCATGTGGCTAATATCTGTAATAGTGAACAGTGCAGGTAAGGAACATTTTCATCACCAGACAACACTCTATTATTAGTACATAGGGCTGCCCGCAAGGATTATGTCAAATGGAGGAAAGGAAACCCTAAAGATGTTATCAGGAACAAGAGGTATTTTGTCATATAGAAGGTAGAGTCTAGAAAGAAAATGAGCATCCTTGAAGAACACTACATTCATAGCTAAAAATAGTCTGGGGAAAGGGGAAAGGTAGGCTGTCTCAGTTCTAAAGGAAACTGATATTTACAAAAAAACTGATTATATCTCAGGCACTGTGATAAGCAGGTATTTTAATCCTCATATTTCCCATGGGAAATAGGTGGTGTACTTTAATACTTCATATCACTTATGAGCCTATTCTACCCATTTTATAGGTAAGAAAGCTGAGGTCCAAAGATAATTTAAAATGATGTTGAATCAAATCCTCGTTTTGCTGACTCCTAACAAAATGTTATTTATTACTTATACTGCCACTTCGCACAGTTTGAACAAGACACCAGATTAAGACTGCCCACCACTGACTGTATCAAGCTCCAAGAAGTCTAAGAGCTCTGATCATGAGTGTATAAATGCTTGACATCCACTAAGCTCACGTGCCAGCTCTGGCTCCAAAGGCAAGTCACAGTCTCAGTGATCTTACTTTCCAAATTTTAGAAACTGCCTATAGCAACACAAAAGCATTTCAACCAGAATTAACGGTACGACTTTCATGAGAGAAACCTTTAGGAGTCATAATGAGAAATCATAAATTAGCTGTTCTTCAAAACAATTTTTGGTGGCAAATAGAACCGAACTACAAGAAGAAAATACACACCTTTTCCATACTTGCCACCAGATAACATTCTTTGATAGCAAAAACTGTTAAGTTTTACAAAATACATGTTTATGCTAAATCTAATTGCTTTGAATATGATGTATTAGTCAGCATTTGTGAACTAAAATCTTATCGTCGACAAATTGCAAAATATTTCTTTGTTCCATGAACAACATTTTTAACTACCAACTCCCTGGTCTTTCTCATGATAAAACAGTACTTCAATCGTAGTATATAGCCAACACTTGATTTCTATTGTGAAATCCTAAAGCAAAACAAGGACAGGAACATAAGTAACTTTAAACCACAACTATGCTAATCTCAATGACCAAAGACATGAAATAAACACATGCCTGAATCTAAATTATACCAAGTAGCTTGCTTGAATTCTGAGTGTACTCTGTTTTTTTTAAAGAATTATTTATTGAATTTTATTCATTCATTTTTTAAAAATTTGACCAGAGAGAGACACACACAGAGAGACAGAGAGAGAGATAGGGAGGGAGGGAGAGGGGGAAAGTGAGAAAGCAAGCCACCAGGTCCTGGACGCAAACAGTGGTTCCATGTGGGAGTGTCCCGCGTCTTACCACCACGCGACCTGCTAGTCCCCAGTCTCTGTTTTCTCAGTTTCCTATTACCTCGGGATTTTCAAATATCCTTGTAAAAATAGTCGACATGTTGCTAAAGCCAAGAGTGTTTTTGCATAAACCACAACTATGCTAATCTCAATGACCAAAGACATGAAATAAACACATGCCTGAATCTAAATTATACCAAGTAGCTTGCTTGAATTCTGAGTGTACTCTGTTTTTTTTAAAGAATTATTTATTGAATTTTATTCATTCATTTTTTAAAAATTTGACCAGAGAGAGACACACACAGAGAGACAGAGAGAGAGAGATAGGGAGGGAGGGAGAGGGGGAAAGTGAGAAAGCAAGCCACCAGGTCCTGGACGCAAACAGTGGTTCCATGTGGGAGTGTCCCGCGTCTTACCACCACGCGACCTGCTAGTCCCCAGTCTCTGTTTTCTCAGTTTCCTATTACCTCGGGATTTTCAAATATCCTTGTAAAAATAGTCGACATGTTGCTAAAGCCAAGAGTGTTTTTGCACATAAAATGACTTGACATTTCTTATTTTACCTTTGAAGAAAACTTTAATCCCAAAAGTTCTACAGGTTATCACATGCATTAAAAGAAGTCTTTATTAATCTCAAGTATTCCTCCAAAATCCAAAAACTGACGGTGCCAGAAATGAAGCTGTATTTGACACACTCCTAACTAGATCACGGTATTGCTGACTCATGTTGCTTGCAAAGCTTCTAAATAAAAGTATAATAGTTCCCAAGAAACATACCCTAGAGCAGTTTCTTGGCTCTATTAACAATTAAAGAAATGTTTACAATTTAAAATCTTGTTACTTGCTTCACTTCAATTCTGATAAACTTCATTTTACACAGAATAAAACGTACAGGTTCTAGATGACTAAACTGGTGATGGCATTCTCTTTACCCAACAATTACCTCTAAATAGCCTACCTAAATAACAGGTGATATTTTTTTCTTTGCAATGTTTAGAGAACCAATTATTACTAAGCATCTACAAGATTAGGCATTTGCTATTGATTTTAGAAAGAACAATCACAGAAAACATCACCCAATATCAAATTTCTTCAAAAAAAAAAAAAATCAAAGCATGATCACAAAGGTAGCCACTAGTGAATAATGCAGTAAAGAAATAAGAATTCTATTTATTAATCTCAAAGCTAATCCTAACCGTTGATTTAATTCTATTTGATCAAAGCAAAAAGCTATAGATGAAAAACCCACCTGTGTCTTCAACTTCAAGTCTTAAGCACAACAAATCAAAAATTTCCCAGGACACATGTTTCCCTTTACAAGTGTACTCTGTGTACCACTCACTGTTTCTCACCATATTGCTTTCATTATACAAGTCTCTATGCTCTATTTTGTTTTAAGAGCACTTCCTCCTCTATAAAGTTCTCAGGGCCAAGATCTCTATCTGCCTTTAGATCTGAGGAGCATGTCCTTTACAGTACAGACTCAGTCAGCGGTTCTCAAAGGGCACAGCTCCACAGAGCATATCTGAAAGTGTATGGAGATGGTTTTGTTTTGTATTCTAATTGTCACTAGGGGAATTCTACTGGCAGTTAAAGCCCAAATGTGGCTTAAATGAACTGCAATTTCTAGAGCAGTTTATAAACTGGTTATACCACCAAAAATGCCAAATACCTATTCCATAAAAGCAAAACCATAGGTGTGGGACCTCCTATGGATGCAGAATTGCAAACTCTTTAACAATGCGCCTTATCCTAGACACAACTCTGATTCAATTACCTCTGGCTCATCAGTGCTATTTCAAGGTCACGTGTGACTCTTTCAGAATTTCTCCAAGGTAACTACTGTTGCTGCCTGAGCCGAGGATAGAGACTTTCTTACTCATTTAATTCTCTGCAGTAAGATGAAAAGGATTTACCTGGTACTTAGAAGAATACCAGAGAAAGGCTGCCATACATGAATCTTTTGTATTTAAAAGCACTGCTCTGGATTCATGTCACATCTCAGAAACTCATCTCCAAGAACTATTGGAAAGTATAAAGGGACTTCAAAAAGTTCATGAGAAAATGGAATTGAAATTTAAGTTTATTATGGTACCAAAATTTTTTTAAAATCCATACATAGATTTTATTTATTTATTTTGTTAATTTGACAGAGGGTGTGTGCACTCACCAAGATAAAGACAGAAACAGAGAGGGAGAAAGCATCCCCCAGTGGCACATGGTCACACCGCCATCATTTATGCTCCATTTCCCCGTCCTGTTGGGATTCTGGGCACACATACCCAGCTTGTCTTTCAAGCCAGTAGGGCCAGGATCCAAACTGCGTAGTAACCATGTGAGATCCAGCTTCCTTAACCACTAGCTCATGGGGCTGGCCCTGCACAGTTTTTCATAATATGCATTTTTCCAAGAATTTTTGAATACCCCTCATCATTATTTGTCTTGCTAATGAATACACAATAAATATAATACACACACACATATATATACCTACTTTTTTAAACTCCTTTTTATTTTGATTTTTAAGGCTTTTGCCATAGGACACATGCACTTGCAAGAGACAAAGCGAGACAGAAAGAGGGGAAGTGAAAAATTGCCATCCCCCACTCCTCCACAGGGGGAATGACCATAACACAATCCCTTCTTTTCCACTCTCCTCTTGGGATTTTGCATACTCATATGTGCCTGGTTTGACTCTCAAGCTGGGTCAGGGACTCAAACCATGGTCAGCCATTTGAGAGTCTAGCTCCTTAACCACCATGCCACCTACTGGCCCCAAAACTTTTTTTTCTTAAAGAATTTAAATAAGCCATAATTTCACAAGCATCATCCTACGGCTAAAAGAGAAATCAAACTGCCAACCTTCACTGAGTCTTACTACATGTGAAAAATGAGAACTAAAATCAATCTCTTCTCACAAATATTTTTGAACATTTCCCATGATTATTGGAACCCAGAAAAGACAAACTGTCTCACCTGCCTTTAAGCCTGATGAAAAAGTCTGGGAAGGAAATACTTAAATACAGGGTCCCAATGTGTGGATTAATGCTACTGAATGCAAGTAGTAGAAATATTTAGCTTTTAAATTTCTGCTATATTTGTCAAGAAATAAATATCTTCCAGTTTTACTGTAATATGGCGATACTTTGTCTAAAGTAACATCACATACACCAGGAAACAAGTTTTTCCAATTAAGTCTTTTTAAAGACTGGTTACTCTTGGAGCCAGCAGGATGCATAGTGGTTAAGGAGCTGGACTTCCACATGGCCGACAGAGGCTCAAGTCAAGGACCTGGTGGCTTGAAAACTCACACCAGGCACATGTGTGTGAGTGCCTAAAATCCTAAGAGGGGAGTGAGGAGAAGGGATTACAGTGTGGCCATCTCCCTGGTGGGGGGTGATTTCTCACTTTTCTCTCTGTCTCTCTCTCTCTTTCTCTCTGGGAAGCGCACACATCCTGCGGCAAAAATAAAAAAAAAAAAAAAGACTGGCAACTCTTAGTAAAAACAGAGTCTACTTAGTAATATGGCTCTGATCTCAAAATTAACCTATTACTTCAGCAATCTTCACTGGCAGACAACCCACCAAAATAATGGCAGCCAAATGCCATGTTAATTCTTGCAACTAACAGTATGCCTTCAAGGGTCTGAAATGTTTTTATGGAAACCTAAGTTTAAAAAACACAAGTGTGGGACCAGCAGTTAGCGTAATGGCTATGTCGCTGGACTCCCATGTAGTCGACCGCGGTTCGAGTCCCGGACCCGGTGGCTTAAACTCATGCTGGGCATGTGTGTGTGTGTGCCCAAGATCCCAAGAGAAGAATGGAGGAGAAGGGATTGTGGCATGGCCATCCCCTCTGGGGGTGATTTCTCGCTTTCTATCTCTGTCTCTCTGTCTTTCTGGCAAGAGCACACGCCCCATAAGAAAAAATAAGAAAAAAACCTCTCCAAAAAAAAGAAAGAAAGAAAAAAAAAATGTGTGTGTGTGTGTGTGTGTATACACATACATACATAGTAAGTACCTTACATAAGGGAGCTTAGAAAACTTTCTTCCCCCTAATTTCTTCTCTCTACTTAATTCACAAATAAATACTTCCTTTTTATTCTAACTTCTTCAGGAGAGATCCACCAGCTTTCTCTCATAGAAGTATTTGGATGGATTCCAGATTTTTAAAAAATTTTGAGAAATTTTTGTTATAGGGTGCTTATTGTCACCAGAGAGGAAGAGAAAGAGAGACAGAAAGCCAGAGATCATGCCTCCTCCACAAGGGGGGATGTCCGTGCTGCAATCCCTTCTCCATTCTCCTCTTGGGATTTTCGGCACGCAAGCACATGTACTCAGTGTGTTTCAAGCCACTGGGTCCAGGACTCGAATCATGGTAGACCACACAGGAGCCCAGTGTCTTAACCACTATGACACCTGCTGGCCCCTCCAGATTAAAATGTAAGCCTTGCTTCTATGGAATGAATACCTTTTAGACATTATAATTACCCTTTTACCTAAAGTGCTATCTTTATTAGCATAGTGACAATAATACTGAATTGTCAGAAGTTCTGACGCATTTTTCTGTTTTTGTATGCAAAAATACATCATGATGTTTCCAACAACCCAATGCATCTTGGATTCTTACCATTAACGGAACACTTCCTTAGGATTGTATTTGCATTATTTCATTGACTCTTCAGCTTGGTCTTGAGATGGTATTACTGCCCCCATTTTACACATGAGAAAACTGAGGCTAAGAGCAAAAACTTATCTACTCAATTGACAAGGAAGAGTCAAACCTAGGTCTAGCTGATGCCAAAGTTCAAGTTTTTTTTTTTTTTTTTAATGTTTATTGGGACCAGCAGTTGGTGTAATGGATATGTTGTGGGATTCCCATGTAGTAAACCACAGTTTGAGTCCCAGACCCAGTGGCTTAAACTCACGCCAGGCGTGTGTGCGTGCATACCCAAGATCCCAAGAGGAGAATGGAGGAGAAGGGATTGCAGTGTGGCCATCCCCCTGGGGAGTGATTTCTCACTTTCTGTCTCTCTGTCTCTGTCTTTCTGGTGAGTGCACACACCTTAGAGCAAAAATAAAATAAATTTTTAAAAAAGAGAGAGGAAAAAATTATTCAATTTTATTTATTACTCTTTTTATTTTTTTTAATTTGACAAGAGAAGGTGCGGGGAGAGAGAGCAAAAAGAGCAATTTGCCAGGTCCAAGACTCAAACCGTGGCCAGCCATGTCGTAGTCCAGCACACTTAACCTTAACCACACCACCTGTTGGCCCCAAACTAAAGTTCTTAAACCACTTTACAATTCTCTCTCTTAATATTAAAATATATCCCTGAGTTTTACTTCTTTATAAAATCTAAAGACAACCATATACTTTATCTAACCATCTGTTAGTTCTGTAAAATACTTTCACCACCTCAGAATTTGCTAGGCCTTTACATTCTCCAGATTGGAAGGACTACATTTTAAGAAGCAGAGCCTTGAATTAAATCATTCATGACAATGAAAGCTTTCAATTAAACCACATCCACTTATTTAGTAACAAGAATTTTAAATATGATACCCCAGGTAAACACTGGTAACATATCTTTTAGTGCTATGTTATATAACATAACAACAGTATTAGAAAGTTACCACTTACTGATGGTTTATTTCCTGCTTTACACATTATCTCTCATGTACGGGATGGTTATCCCCCGCCTACGGGAAGGTTGTCCCTCACATACGGGATAGTTATTGCCATTTTATATATAAGGAAACTGAAGCTAAGAGAAAGACCTGCTTAACACATCCTGTTATATAGTAGATCTGGTACTATAAACATGTCAGACTCTAAACCTGCACTATTTCTACCATAGCAGAAAATGTTTTAGAATACCCCATGGAGAGCTACTTGGGGGGTAGGGGGTGTCAAGTCCTTTGTTTCTCCCATACTGTCATCACTGGTAGTTTCCTGCTAAATAACAATGTTTCAGCATATATATTTTTGAAATTTTAACTCATATAGCAATTCCTTCATTTTTAAAAACCAATGAGCTAAAAAGATATGTATTTTCTAGGTATTCTAAGAATAATTCTGTAGAGCAAATGAATGTACATTATTGCTAACTGACTTATTATTGATCTAAGTTAGTAACTGAGATTAAGTGTTTTAGATATACTAATGCTATTTTATACACATCAATACAAGTTACACTGGAATGTAAACAGAAAACCCTTAGAATGTTGCCTGTTCCATTCAGATAAATTTAAACTTAATATCCACAAAATCCGGGAAGGCTTAATATATCTAAAATTTTCAAGGTTGTCCAAATTTAAAGCAATTGTTTATTGGAAACTTTTTTAAAAATATGTACTAATTCCAAATCATGTTGTAATCAGAAGCAAATAGGTTTGTTAACAAAGTTCACTGTCATTAGTGAAAGACAAAAAACAACAACAACAACAAATTAGATAGATGCTACTCTTGAAAAAGAGTAATTTGAGTGGTTCTATTGGACAGCAGCATTCTAAGAGTCAGCAGCTACTAAAGCCCCCATCTATTAGTTAAGGATGTAGGTGAAGGGGTAAGGGTACAGTACCTGATGATGGGCAGGTCGAGGCCCCGCTGCAAACTGAGAAGAGGAGGGAAAACAAACACAAAAGGAAAGGCACAAAGAGTCAGAAACACCACAACAAAAACCAAAATGTCACACAATATGCCAAAAGAAAAAACCCACAAGAAAAAAAAAAAACATAAAACAGTCAAAGCTTTGCTGAAGGACAGTGACAGACAGGTACTAAGATTCAACAGGTTAACACCACTACCAGGATTGTTTGTGAGTCATAAGCCGAGAAAGAAACAGCTCAACTATTAGGTACCTAGGGTCCTCTCTGATAGAAATATTTAAAATAAAACAAAACCTAAAATAAAGCAAGAGAAAGCATGAAAACACTAAGTGGTTCTATTAAGACAAACGTATGAAAATCAAGTGTGCTCTATGTAACTGATATAGCTGGCTGAAATAAGAAATGTTTTTTCATTACAAGAAATAGCCAGATGATAATTAAATGCCCAGCAGGAAATAAAGAATGTAACAGGACTGACTGTAAATTTTTTTAAGTTAACTGTGGTATTTTGCACATGAAATGGGACATTTCAATATCTTTTATTTCTTAAAGAGCAACATTTTATTATAACATATATATATTTAACTTTAAATGCAATTTACTAGTAAAATTTAATACCAGGCATGTCAAGGCAAACAGCTAGTAAAGAACAGCAGTCTCTAACATGATTAATCAAAGTGGTAGTATTTTAAGTTCAAAAACAAAAAAACAAGAGTAAAGAAGTCAAATCTCTCAATTACTATTTATAGACAATGGCAAAACCCTATATACATGTACCTATTGTTATCTGATAATTAGAATACATACAAAAAGAAGTAGAACCCCTCAACTAAATCAGAGTATTTTAATGCAGAAAATGTATTTTCCGGCTCTTCCCCAAACTTAGAATGAAAGAAAAAGTTTTATCAATCATGAAATCTTTTAAATACTAATCCTCTAATATCAAATAATTGATTAGAGCAAAATTTGGCTTCTAATATGTTTTAACTAAAAATGATAGAGAAAAATAACTAGGGAATGTAAAACCATATATTGATAGGTCAACTATTATAATGTCAACTACCCTCTTTAGTAGTAAAAGAAAATATTTAGAAAGCACTTCATAATGCAAACCATACCATTTTTTATATTTTAAATTTCTGCTATAGAGCACATATGCTTGCCAAAAAAGAGAGAGAGAAAAAGTGAAAAAGGAACCCCCAGAAGGATGGCCACTCTTCATTCCCTTCCCTAACATTCTCCAACATTCTCCGTTAGGGATTTTAGGCATGCATGCATAAGTACCCTTCATGGTTTCTAAGTTGCCACATCTGGGACTTGAACCACAGTCAATCATGTGGAATCCAGCTGCCTTAACCACCACACCACCCGCTGGCCCAAGGCTTTACTTTACTTGAAGAGATAAAAAATAAGTATTGAGGTTTTTTTTTAAATTTCCTGTATTAAAGGTATCCTGTCTGCTTATCACTACAGATGAAATAGATTGAAGGTTAAGAATCAATCCCTCATGCTACAAATTTAATTTAGATGCAATGGTAATTTGTAACTATTTGGGAATTAATTCCCCAACTGCCCTTATTTCATATTAAAATTTTCAACAAACCACAGAACAGCACAGGGTCACAATGCAGGAGATACAGGAAGGCAGCTCAATCAAGAATTCACCTTAGATGCTAAAATGTTACCTACTGTTCAAGTAAGGAAAAGAGCCATCAGATATGGCTACTAACTAAAATATTATTTGACAGAATGATAATATTGGCAGTTATAGTTCTTGCAGAAAATTTTCTCTTCTAAGAAACTGAGGTTGGGCCAGCTGGTGCCATGGTGGTTAAGGTGTCTGGATCTCACATTGCCATCTCCCACAGTTTGAGTCCCGGACTTGGTGGCATGAAAAACACACCAAGCACGTGTGTGCGTACTCAAAATCCTGAAAGAAGGAGAGATGGAGAAAGAGGAATTGCAGAGTGACCATGCCCCATGAAAGTGAAAATAAAATGCTTTCTAACTTCCTCTCTTTCTCTCTCTGCCCTTGTCTGTCTGTCTGTCTGTCTGTCCATCTCCTAGGCAAGCAGACAAACCCTTTGGAAAAATTTTTTAAAAATAAGTAACAACCAATTGAGGTCTTATTTTTCAGTTTTCTAATTACAAGAAGAAAACAGATCATACCTCTACTTTGGAGATGAGGTTTCAAGAATAGGCAATACCACCCATGTGGTATGAGAGTAGGGGAAGAAATGAGATGTTTCTTCATGACACTTTCCAAGAAAATGTGAGAGCAGGGCCATGTTAAAAAATTAACCTGAGTACAGCAGTACCTGTCTTATCACTGTTCCACAGAAAGGTCCCACTTCTAAAGCTCTAAAATAATAGCTGAATTTCATATATTTGGAATGTTCCACTCAAAGAGAACTTTGCTATGAACAAGATGAATACCTTATAAAATTATACATACATACACATAAAGGAAAGAAGAGAAGGGGATGAGAGAAAGAGGGAGAGAAAGAGAAAGAAAGAAAAGAAATACAGACAGACAGACTGCAACTTAAGTTAGTGGGAAAATACCCTGGAAAAGTACCCTAGTCTATTTTGCACTAGTCACCATTGGCTATTGAGTTTTTCATTTGGAATGACAACAGTCTTAATCCTATGGAGAGCTGTAAGCAACAGAACAAACTGTAGTCGCTGCTGGCTTATATTAAAAATAGAAAGCTTTGTTTCTTTTTTCTTTTCTTTTTTTTAAAATAAGGATCTTTAAGATGGAGAGGACTGTAGATATAAAGGAAAACGGCCTTCTGTGAACTGGATCCAATCCACTCACCACCCACTCATTCACTCACCACTCTCTGCACAGTTCGTAACTGAACATGGCCAACATAAGACTGATGTAACTTGGGCACTGAGCACCAAAACCAATGATTACAGGTTACTGCAAAAGTCAAACTGTCCCCCTCTCCCAATTAAGCAGTCAGTAAGTTTCACTATTTTTAACAGGCTAACTAAACATAAACTAATGTCTGATGAGTTCTAGTACAAGAAAATGAAACAAATAGCTTATCAGTGTTCTTAAAAATTATTTTAACAAGTTTTTCCATATTATGAATTTAAGATATGAGGTATCAAACAGAAGTGCAGGCACCAAGATAACCTGAAGGAGGGAGGGGGGCCATTTGAAGCCAGTTGGATTGCAAAGGCAGCTGTCCAGGGAAGAACAGAAAAGCCTAAACTGTGCAATTGCCAATGGCCTGTTAATGCAGAAATAGAGTGGAGTAAGCTTTAGCTGCTCGACAAAGCCACAAGGAAGGCCCTCCCTCAGTGCAGCACCTTACCTCTCCTCACTAGTAAGGACAGCTGTGGGATGGATGAGACTAAACTATGGCAACTTGAGATGTAAACAGAAAATGCAATCCTGCCAAATTTCATACCCCAACATCACCCTCCCAGCACCAACACAAACAAAATAAAGAAAACTGGACCCAAAACAATAAGCAAGAGTAGTGTGGGGTCTGCTAGTCTTGCACTTGTTTTGGGGTATGTAATGGAATGTTATATGTGTGGTTTTTAGTAATGGGGTGGTAATGGTCACTAGCAGAGCAGATGGCAAAAATTGCATAGAGGATAGTATTTGAAGAGTTTATGACCACAGAAAAATGGCTGACAACTACAGACAATTTCCCCCTTGTATTCAATTATAAAATGGAAAAGGGGAAAAAGTAGCCTTGAAATTTATCTTTTACAAATTTACCTAAAAGGACTATCCCACTTCAAGTTAAAAATGCAGAAAAATCTAAATCCCAAATTATTCCTGTCTAATTTCCAATAGAGAAGACCCACCCAATTTGTTATTCTTTGCCTCACTATGCCTGGCAGAAACTGCCATGCTAAGTAAGACTTTCAGAGAGGAAGTAATCAATGTATTTCTGTTCATCAGCCAATAAATAGATGTGGTCAAAAATAACGAGTGCCAGAGGCACCACTGCCTGCAAGAAGTACAGTTTGTTATATTGCTTACAATGCAGTATTTTATCCAGCCTCTTCCAGCCAAGGACCTGTAAACGGGAGTCTGTTCCAAAACCTTCCTCCTCTTCCAGTTGTCTGTGCAATGTATTGGCACTGTTCTGCTGGGCTGTCAAAAAAACTGGTTTAGAGATGCAGCTCTTCAGTCAGGTTTTGCGCCAGTTCTAACCATGTAAATTTAATTCGTTTCTTTCAATAATTAGAGAAAAGGGGTGAGGGGAGAAGAAAGCCATAGAATTCTTTGCAATAAGAGCTTACCATAATGTTCCATGTTTAATTATTATAACCGGGGCCTATCTAAATTGATCTGCTGAGATTGCAGCTTCACTCCAAGTAGTCAAGTGTCCATATCCCCAAACTACTCTCAAAACAAAATCTGCATCAGACATTCTGTTAACCATTTCAGCAAAAAGAGAGACAAACAGGTAACTTGGACCACGGTCCCACCTCTGTATAATGGTTCCTCCACCCGCTGGGAAGAACCAGGATCTAAGAAAGGGTATTGAAGTGGGCAACAGGGAAAAGGAAGATAGGAAGAGGGTAAGAAAGAGATTACATTCTGGTGCAGTCTGTGTTCTCCTGGTTCTCTGAGCAAGTCTTTCGTACATTTCAACAAGTCTAAAGTCATGCATAAAACCAAATGAACAGGAACTAATGCAATGAAGTATTCCTGTACACCAGGCAAAAAAGCAGGGGTGGAGAACAAAACGAAGATCCCTATATTCTGAAGAATACACAGAGCTGAGGTACAAAGAGGGATGTGAGATCCAAATGAGATGTTACAGAAGCACCTTCTAGCCAAAGCTAATCATGCAGGGCAGGAAATGACATTCTAAGGGACTGACAGCTGAAGCCACTGTGCACTTTTGTGAAACAGAGGATGAACCTTGAGTAAATTCTCAGTCTTTGTAGTACATGTTGCAATCCATGTAAAGGATGAACAAAGAGGATGACAGCATTTACATTTGTATGACAATTAAGATAGCATTTACATTTGTATGACAACTTATTTGCCATTTGAAGAAATGAGTACACTCACTGGTGTGATCATGCATATGTCCACACTGTCAAATGGTCAGAACTATTCTAGTGACAGATTCAGAAGTCTCATTTCCGAATCCACTAGCCTAACCAGTAAAATCCAATCTACTTTCAACATCATTCTTCTAACTCTTCTGAATTTCAAACAGTATAACTAATTAAGAGCTTAAATGAAGTAAACTTGAATACATCTAGACTTTTAAAGAAATTACACCACAGAAAAGTAAAAATAAATAAATAAACAAAAGTCCCACATCTTCTTTTTCTTAATAAATTTAAAATATTCCTATAGGTAAGGTCTGAAAAATCCATCGAAGAACCAGTAATAGTGACAATAATAATAATAAAATAATTCACCCTTGGAACAACCTTCCAAAATACAATGACTGTATCTGCCAAAGGAACCCATGTTACCACACACACGCACAAACTTAGATACAGAACATTATCTAGAGCAAGCATCTGCTTACTTACCGGAGAACGAGTTTGAGGTTGTGAATTCATTGTCTGAGGGGCTTGAGGGTATACCAACGTGGTTGGACCTGCATTCTGTCCAGAGGGATAAGGGGTCTGTCAAAGAATGGCAAGAAAAATATTATATTTTGAAAAAGTAAGGCATGGCAACCCAAATTCAAGATACTTTTAAAAAATTTAAGGAAGTAGCTATCAATGTGGTTTACAGTTTTACTTTTCAAAATTAAACTTTATCTCAATATTCAGCAAATTGGAATTAGTACAGCATTTTTTACAGGTGCGGAAACCTCTGGATAAGAAGAAATTAGCAACCTAAAGTCTAGGTAAAATTATCTGACACCATGAATATCAAAAGGACCTACTTTCAGTTCCTTTCTCTGAAATGGATAGTCCAAGTTGCAAATAAAACCAAACGTGCTGAGAGGCCTTGCTATTAACATGCTGTAGTTTCCAAAATATAAGCAAAGGTAGCTGCTAAGAAAGACATTTCAGAGTCACAGGTATTCACATAGTCAACCATTCTATAGTTCACTGGGAAAGTCATGACGTGTCTTCTATGCAAAAATGCGTCATGACTTTCCTGAGCCAATATTATTACTGTTCTCCGGTCAAGGCTTACACCATAATCTTTTTACGTAATCCTGGCTACTAAAGTTAATAATCAATGAGAACCTTATATAAAAGCCTAAAATAATAATAAATAACTTTTTACAGGTCTTCTGAAAATAAGAACTAAGATTTTCATTATGAGTCCACATTAAATGCCGTATGTCAGTAGGCTAACAACTATACATACATATATATATATATACACACACACACACACATATATAAATATATATAGTAACATATTTAAAATGAAAAGCTGCCAAGAGCATTGAACACAGAATCATAAGACTTGAATTCAAATCCTAACCACCACCACTTCCTACTGTTGTTAGTAGTACAATACTGAACAAGAGATTTGTCTCTCTAATGAATGTAAACACAAACAACTCACCTACCTCACAAGGCAATTGTTATTATTAAATAAGATAAAATTAATTGCAATGCTACCTCTTTACTTAGCACTATCCCAATATTACAAATGAGGAATCAAGGACCAGAAAATTTAAGTATCTTACCTAAGATAACTAAGTAAATGATATATTCAGCAAGTATTGTGTATTTCATTTAAAGACAAAAAAAAAAAAAAAAAGAAAACTTCCTACAAATCTTTTCTCATCTGTTGATCATTAAGGAAAGTTCAGCTAGGATCACCAATTTTAAAGTATTATTTGAAAAGATTCATCCTAACTTTCAAATAAAAACAAGACAAAATTAATAGCTTCATTTTGGACACAGTATCAGGCAATCTCTCAACATGGTAACTTATACAGCCAATTTCTTTCTTTCTTTTTTTTTTTTAAGACAGGTTTTTGCTACAGGGCGCGTGCGCTCGCCAGACAGACAGAGACAGACAGAGAGACAGAAAGCGAGAAACCACCCCCCAGGGGGAATGGCCACACCGCAATCCCTTCTCTTCCATTCTCCTCTCGGGATCTTGGGCACGCACGCACATGTACCGGGCGTGAATTTAAGCCATCAGGTCTGGGATTCGAGCTGCGGTCGACTATGTGGGAGTCCAGCGACACAGCCATTACGCCAACTGCTGGCCCCCCTATACAGCCATTTCTATAGCTGAAAGTGAAGTTCAACATCAGGTTGATTTCCTTTCTTACTACAGTTCTATTAAATATGGCCACAAGTTAGAAAACACGGCAGTAAATGTCTAAACTTATTTCAAGTTCTAGTACAAGATCTTGATATAGTTTTTAAAATACAGCATTAAATTCATTCTCCATTAAACTGAAGTAAATTATCAAGTGTTCAGAAAGTCATTTCTCAGTTACAAGGCTCTTTGATCTTAGAATACATAGCTTGATAGTTTATTCTCAACACTTAATTGCTGGTATTTTGAAGCATAAGCTTCTAACTGTCACGATACTGAACATAACTTTCAGATGCAGCACTTAAAAACAGAGAAACATTATCTTTCCATACTTTGAAAAGTTAGGTGAGCGCTTTGCTCTCTCACAGCTGCTGTAGTACACGAAAAAGTAGCCTGCCATTTTTAATAGAACATGGTGGAAATACTAATGAGGCCATATTTCACCTCATTCAAAGTTTCAACAGTATGTTTTAACACTGAAGCAAAATAAAGCACACAAAAGCAACTGAAAACACAGTATGCAGATCAGTATTCAGAGACAGCTCTTTTATTACACACCCTTCCTGACCATGCATACAGCTTGGCGCTCTGTCAGTACTGTTTCCAGTGCATCTCTTCCAGATTGCTAATAAAACAGGAAATGAATCTTCCAGCAGCTTGAGTTTCCTAAACAGGCTTAAAAAATATTCAAGTACCCCTTCTTCTGATATTTACATTGCATACATGCCAAGAGCTGATTCATACTCTGTACACAGAGTTTCATCTACGTGCAAAGCATATCTGATGTAGCTACACATGCAAGTTGACTGTTCTTTCACAATGAATGCCACTGTACCATGAGAAATAAGGGATTTTTTTTTAAGAGAAATTTTTGCTATAGGGTGCATGTGCTCACTGGACAGAGAGAAAGAGAGACAGAGAGACAGAAAGTGAGAATTCACCCCACAAGGAGGATGGCCACGCTGCAATCCCTTCTCTAGGAATCCTGGGCATGCATGCACACGTGCCCCACCTCAGTTTGAAGTTCCTGAGTCCAGGACTCAAAACACAGTTGAGTACCTGAGAGTCCAGCAATGTAACCATTCGCCATCTAGAATCTGATAAAGAAATTTCACCAATAGCTCACTTAGCTCTCTTTCAGGCCACTTTTTCATTCTTTGCAGATACCTTTAGAAAATTGCTAGGAACTTGTATCTATTGTTTGTATCTAATTGATTTGTGTCTGTTGTTGCCATAGCAGTGCAACTATAAGATGTGTTTTTTTAATGCCTTTCATCTCTTTTCTGAACTTAATAACATGAGTACTCTATTGATAAATTAACTTATTCTAGAATAACTTCCCTAATGTCATTGTAAATTAATACTCTGTTTTTAAAAAATGCAAAAGCTTCAGTGGAAACATCCTTTCACCATGTTTCATAAGCATCAAATGCATGGAGAACTAGGGAGAGATAAATGAAGGATCATGTTGATAGTTGCATTTTCTCTTTTCAAATATTTTCAAAGTCTTCAGAAGATTTACTTTTCCAAGGACATATAGATGAACATTCACTATTTACAATGCAACCCAGTTCACTGTTGAAATTTGTCACAGATCATTACTTTTATATATCTCTCTCTTTTTTTAGGTTTTGGACACAGGATATGTGCACTCACTGTAGAGAGACAGAGAGAGGAAAAGTGAGAAATTACCCATAGTGGGAGAATGGTCATGCCAAAATCCCCTCTCCCTTCTCCTCCCAAGATTTTGAGCACACACACATGCATCCAGAGTAATTTTCAAGCTGCTGGTTCTGAGACTCAAACTGCAGCTAGTCATGTGGGACTCCAGCATCTTAACCACCATACCACCTACTGGCCCGATTACTTTTATATTTCAATGAAACCTCTTTAATCCTTTATATTCACTGGTGAAATAAGAACATAACAGTATCAATTAGAAACAGCAAAGGTGTCAACTGATAAACTGTTAACAAAATGCCAGTGAGGACAAGCCAATCAGAATAGCTCTTACGGGGCACATACAACCTTTATATACATAACAACTATTCAAAAGAACAGTGACTTGGATAGTTACCCAAAGAGAAAAATCTAAAGATGAATTTTACTACAAGAAGACAGAACAAACTAGCACAATATTATTAGCTATAAACAATTCATATGAGATGGTTTATAAAATATGGGTATATATGAGAATTAACCCAAATTTTCGATTTTCACGATATAACACAATGGACTTAGGCCAAAAACAAAAAACAAAAAAACATTTATATGCTTCTTTGTTTCAGGTACTGTTCTAAGTACCTGAATTCATATACAATGCAGTGAGAAAACGTCACTTCTCTTTTTTTTAAAACACTTCCTTCCACAAAGATTAAATTCAAAATTGTTTATATGTGTGTAGACACATACAAATCTGACTGAAAAATAAAGTTGTAAACTTTTCAAAGAGGTAGTGGGCAATACTTACTAATATAACATTTTATGTAAGCTTATTCCTTTTATTCTACAATTCCATTTCTAGGACTTCGCCCTACAGATATATTCACAATACTCCTTTCTTTGAGAGAGAGAGAGAGAGAGAGAGAAATGTTTGCTATAGGGTGTATGTGCTTGCTGGAGAGACAGAGACAGAATGTAAGAAATCACCCCCAGGGGGGATGGCTACACCACAATCATTCTCCTCCATTCTCCTCTTGGGATCTTGGGCAAGCATGCATACTCGCCTGGTGTGCGTTTTAAATCACTAGGTCCAGGACTCAAACCACAGTCGACTACGTCATAGTTCAACAATATAACCATTATGGCATCTGCTGATTGCCACAATACCCCTTTCAAATCAAAGTATGGCCAGATCATGATGCAATGGCTAAGGCAGCTGGCTCTCACTTGGCTGACCATGCAGTTTAAGTTCTGGACCAAGAGGCTTGAAACACAGGTCAGATATGTGTGCACACATGCCCAAAAAAATCTCTAAAGAAAGGAGAAATAGAGGCTGTAGTGTGATCATTCCCCACAAAGTTGTTTGTTCTCACTAGCTTGCTCTCTTTCTCTCTCTCCCCAACTCTCTATCTTTGGTAAGTGCAGTGTCCTCTTACAAAATTAAAAGGAATACACACACACATAAAATATAAGGCCTGAAAACATTCTGAATTATACACAGATATACAGAGAGAGGTGAACTATACTAGTCTCAGCCAGCTAGAGAACATACAGGTTGAGACTCCCTTATCCAAAATCCTTAGGACCAAAAGTTACTCAAGTTTAGGATTTTTTTTCACTTTCTGAATATTTGCATGAACATAATTCATTGTGGAAGATATTGTGGAAATGGGACCCAAGTCTAAATACAACATTAATTTATGTTACGTAAAATGCCTGATGATAATATTATATATTTATAGTGCAGTATTTTGATTACAACCTATTACATGGGAATTTTAAACTTCTAGTAACATGTTGGCACCCAAAACATTCCAGATTTTAGAGAATTTTGGATTTTACATTTCAGATTAGGGACGCTCAACCTGAGTGTAATCTTAAAAAGAAGGAGATAAATATGGGCCAGTGGGGTGGGTGCTGGTTGTTAAGGCAGCTAGATCCCACATGGCCAACTGTATGGCTTGATTCCTGGACACAGCAGCTTGGAGAAACAAACACACTGGGCATGTCTGTGCATGTGCCCAACATTTCAAAAGGCGGGAGAAATAGAAAGGAGGGGATTTGGGACTGTGGTGTGACCATGCCCTGGGGAAGGGAGAGGTTTTGTCACTTTTCCTCTCTCTTTCTTGCTCTCTCTCTCTCTCTCTCTCTCTCTCTCTGGAAAGTACATGCACCCTCTGGCAAATTATTTTTTAAAAAAGAAAGAAAAAAATGAAAGACAGAAAAATGATGAGAGAAATGTACATCCACTGTCATGGAAAGGTGTCTATAAAGTAACATTCAACAGCCAAAGAAACTAAAGACAAACCCAATCTGTGTTTCTTTAAAAAAAAAATATATATGTGCACAGGTAGAATACACATAAGCATATAAAAATAAAATGTCTTAGAGGGGCCAGCAGATGGTGTGGTGGTTAAGGGCCTCCCTCATGGCCAACTGCAGTTCAAGTCCTGGACCTGGGCAGCTTGCTTTCTTACTTTCTGTCTCTGTCTTTCTGTCCCTCTCTAGTCTAATTAAAATAAATAAGTAAATACAGTTAAATAAAATAATTATTTTTAAAAAATTTTAAAATATGTCTTAGACACATACCAACTTAAAACTGGCTACTTCAGAGAATGAAAGGTTCTAAGGGGAGGCATAAGATACAACTGATAAATTTTATTTTTATATACTCTGTATATGTACTTTTACTTTCTCTAAGATCAATAGAATTGATTATTTTTATAATAAAAGCATAATTAAGACAACCTCTGTCCTTTAGCGTCCCCTTAATGTAATACAAAAATGCAAAGCAAGACAGAAAATTTAGTAGATCAGCTACTTTGCAAAGTTCTAAATGATTTTTTTGACTACTGTCCTTTTTTTTGTTCCTTTTAAATATTTATTGTAATTTATAATTTACATATAATCATTACACATCTTTGTAGGATAGAGACTGGTCTTTCTTTTTTTTTAACTGCTGCTTTGAACAAGATGTTTATTCAAAATAAGCTGTCCCAAACGACTTAACCTTTACAGAATAAACAAATGTAAGGGTTTATGCAGCAGATTTCTTGTGGTAGGCTTCTTTTCTGCTGGCTTCTTTTCAGCCACTGGCTTCTTGGTAACTGCAGCCTTTTTTCCCACCAAAGGCTTCTTCTGCTTCTTAGCACCAACTTCCTTTCCTTTCTCCCCTACTACAGGCTTCTTGGCTGCAGCCTGCTTCTCATCAGATTTGGCCTCTAGTGTGGCTGGCACTTTATCAAGCCATTTTTTGTGTTGTTAACAAATTACCCAAGAAAATGTAAAAACGGAGTCTTTCTCAAAACTTGATATATACTAGTGAAAAAGGAACTATCACTTGCATTCCTGGCCTGGCAAAGAATGGTGTTCTGGCACATGGTCTTTGTATATGTGTTAAGTTTCAACATGATTCTCAGGATTTTCAGTGGATTCTTCTTCAGGACTCTGGGGTGGATCTTCTTACGTGGTGCTTAGAGGGCTCTTTGGATCTCTGGACTTTTCAAGATTTTGCTAAGGTCTATGTTCATCATCTTGTGCATGGGAAGGTTATAGTTTCTCTCGAGGGAAGCAGATTTCCTCCAAGTGCCATATAATTCATCTAACTTCCAGAAGACACTTTCAGTCCAAATGCAGAAACACCCCACAAGCCCACCAGAAGCAAGTCTCAAAATGTTCAGCTTGCTTACACTAAACAGAGTGAGTCCAGGGATGTTTCTGAAGGCCTTGATGATACCATTGTCCTCGCTATAGATGATGCAGGGTCCCCTGCGCTGGATATGTCGATGGTTTCTCATTTTACCCTTGTTAGCTCTCATTCGCTGTTAAGTTTCTTCAGAAGCAAAACAGCTTCCTTGGTTTTCTTAGTGCCTTCAACTTTATGTTCAACCACCAAAGGAAGTTCAGGAACTTAGACATGACTAGAGCTGGAAGACCAAGGCGGCCAGGGCAGAGCAGATGGTGTACCGCTTTTGGGTTGTGTTCACTCTGTGGTGCCAATGCTGCCAGGTCTTAGTTGGTGCAAACATGCGACCTCCTTGACGTGTATTTCCAAAAGTACCCTGGCCAGAACGGTGAGTCCCACCACCTTGAACTCTGGGAATTGAAACCACAGTTCTCCCACTACCCCAAGACTCAGCATTGGTCTGAGGACCTACTAATTCACTGACAGCAAAGGGCTGTCTATTATTTTTACACAAGTCAATGTGAACAGAGTTCACGATATCTGGTCAGATGGGAGCCTTGAATACCGCAGGCATGGTGACATTTTGGCCAGATGACTCCCCCTTCTCAGAGTACACTGGTATCAGTGGACAAGCACATGCCATGGCAGGAAGAAGAGAGGACCATGCTCCTCTCGACCCAGCGGCTCCCACAAAAAGGAATGGTCTTTAAAAGCATGTATTGGGGCCAGCATGTGGCACAGTGGTTGGAACACTGGACTCCCACATGGCTGATCACTGTTCAAATCCTGAACCTGGCAGCTCGCTCGTGCTCTCTCTCTCTCTCTCTCTCTCTGGTGAAATTTAATTAAATTAATTTTTTTTTCAAAAAGCATGTATACAGTATATAATAAACAAATCAAGGGTATTGACCAAATTTCCCACCTCCAACATTTAGCTTATGTTGTCAATATTTGGAACCTGCTCCACTGGTTATTCTGGAAGTATGTACTAAATAGTCTATGACATTCTTTATTGTGAAAAAGTTCTAAAGAAAAGTAAGCTGATTAAAAATCAGATAACAGTAAGTCTCATAAATTAATGAGGATGGGGACCAGCAAATGGCGTGGTGAATAAAAGCACTAGGCTCCCACATGGCCAGCCACGATTCAAGTTCCAGACCTGGAGGCTTACTTTCTCACCTTCTCTCTCTCTCTCTTTGTCCCTCTCTGGTCGAATTAAAAATAAATAAATTAATTAATTAAGTTAAATAAAATAATTACTAAAAAAATGAAAGAGGATGGATTTTTGAAAACAAAGATAATATAGCCAAGGAAAGAAGAATTTGTAATTTCCAAGTAGAGGACTGTGGGACATGGGACTTTATATTCTGAAAAGATCTGTGGTAACATTGATCCAGTCAGAGATAGGTAAGATTGCATGTAACAATAGCTCATTAGGAAGAGACAGAAAAAGAAAACTTTCACTCACACACTGTAAGACTATATAGCAAGACTATATAGCACTGTACTCTGTACAAAGAACTAAGTCCTCAAAAAGGCAAAAACAAAATGAAATTGGAAAGAGATGTTTAAAAGTGAAGACATGGTAAAGTCAGTGATTTGGTGATTTACAGGCTTTACGATGTTCTTGGTTTTAGCCTACTTTAAATTCATTCCAAATAGAGGCCCAGCTACTTGTAACGTTTTTGGACTTTTCCTCTATTATCCGTATTATACAATGAGTATTGGTTATAATAAATATATAAATTAAACCAAGTGTTGAAAACTGTCTTGCAAATAATTGGTTAATCTGTACTTAAATCTGCTTATGTGTAGAATAGTTGAATCTGCATTTTTAGCCTTTTAGTGGGCAAGTTTAATCCTGACATTCAATGTTGTTATTGTAAGTGAACTCATCCTTTTAACTAGTTGTTTTGTGTTTGCTTGCTTCTATTTATTTCCCTTTAATTTTGCTGGTGTAGTATTATTCCCTTAAACATTTCCTACAGAAGGGCTAGCAGGTGGTGTGGTGGTTAAGGGCGCTGGACTCCCACATGGCTGACTGTGGTTCGAGTCTTGGACCTGGAGGCTTGCTTTCTTACTGTCCCCCACCTTGCCCCACTTTGTCTCTCTCTAGTCAAAAGAAAGAAAGGAAGAAAGATTGATTCTTCAAAGAAAAAAAGAATTTCCTATGGACCTGGGATCAGCAGATGGTGTAATGGTTATGTCACTGGAGTCCCACACAGGCTGACTGCAGTTCAAGTCCTGGACCCGGAGGCTTGTAACACACCCGGTGCAAATCCCAAGAGGACAATGGAGGAAAAGGGATTATGGCATAGCCATCCCCCGCAAAGGGTGACGTCTCACTTTCTGTCTCTCTGGTGAGCACATGCACCTTATAGCCCCCACCCCCCAAAAAAAAACACCTCTCTCTCCAAAAAAAAGAATTTCTTAGATACACACTACTAGGTATAGTAGTTAAGGTGCTGGACTCCCACATGATCAACTGCAATTTGAGTCCTGGACCCAGTGGTTTGAAACACACAAGGCCGGTGTGTGACTGTGTGTGTATGTATAACCAGAATTCCAGGAGGAAAATAGAAGAGAAAGGACTGCAGTGTGACCATCCCCCCGGGGGGCGATTTCTCACTTTCTCTCTTTCTTTCTCTCCAGCTAGCACACTCCCTATAACAAAACTCTTTCAAAAGAAAAGAATTTCCTAAATAACTGGTTTAGTTTTGGCAAATTCTTTTAGTGTTTGTTTATCTGGGAATGATTTTATTTCTCCTTCCTATCTGAAGGATAACATTGCCAGGTATAGTACTCTTGACAAATGCTGTTTTTCTTTCAACATTTTAAATATATTTTCCCATTCTTTTCTAGCTTGCATTATAAGTAACTTGACATTTCTCTCTTGCCAGTTTTAGAGTATTGTCTTTTTCTTTGATTTTTATGAATGTGGCTATGATAGGTCTACTTGCTGTCCTTTTGATATGGCTTTCTGGTACCTCTTATTATTTCCTGGATTTGGATGGGGGAGTCCAGAGACATAACCATTACACCATCTGCTGATCCCAGTTAATTACTTTTTTAAAATTGTGATATAAAATACCTAAAATAAAATTTAGCATCTTAACATTTTATTTTACTTATTTACTTAACGATTTCTGCCATAGGATCCATGAGCTCGCTAGGAAGACAGGGAGAGGGGAAGTGAGAAATCACTCACCAGTGGGGCTGGCCATGCCACAATCTCTTCTCCTCCATTCTCCTCTCAGGATTTTGGGCGTGCACACACACATGCTTGGTGTGATTTTGAAACTGCTGGGTCAAGGGCTCAAACTGCAGTTGCCCATGTGAGATCTCACACCTTAATTACCACGTTGCCTGCCAGTCCCCCATCTTAACTTATTTTTAAGAGTACGCATACAGTAGTGTTATCTATATTCACACCGTGCAAATTATTAAGAACTTTTTCACCTTTCAAACTGAAAATCTGTAACCACAGATTCAATTTAAATTTAATTTTCATACATTTAATTACTAGAATTCAAATAGTTAATATGGCCAATGACTACTATAATGCACAGCACAGGATAGAAAGCTAATCCCCAGGTTTTATCATGTCTACCTTTGCTATTACTACAAGCTTCTGTAACTTCACTTCTACAGAATTACAGTAATAGTCAACAAATAAATTACAATGTAAAATGGAGAGAGAAACCGAAACCTAGCACTGAACTTATGCACTGAACTTATTACGCAGTCTTAAGCATGTCATTTTTTACCTCAGCAAACTAAAAATTAAGTGTTAAGCCACTTTCAAAATGTGGAACCACCAAGCAATGGGTATCTCTGTGACCTTATGAGTGAGTCTGGGAAATAAAATACTTTGATAATATTAATGCTAAGATGTCATTTGTCAGGACCAGCAAATGGCATAATGGTTACATCACTGAACCCCATGTAGCTGACTGGAGGCCTGGACTCTGCAACTTAAAACTCATGCCAGGAGTGTGTGCCTGTGTGCCCAAGATCCAGGATTGAGGCATGGCCATGACCCCTGGGGATGGGGTGTGTGTGTGTGATCTCTCTCTCTCTCTCTCTCTCTGTCTCTCCAGCGTCTGCACTTACCCTACAGCAAAAAATCTCTCTTAAAAAAAAAAAAAAAGTCATGGGACCAGCAGTTAGCGTAATGGCTATGTCACTGGACTCCCATGTAGTCAACCACAGTTTGAGTCCCGGACCCGGTGGCTTAAACTCACGCCAGGTGCATGTGCGTGCGTGCCCAAAATCCCGAGAGGAGAATGGAGGAGAAGGATTGCAGCGTGGCCATCCCCCATGGGGGGTGATTTCTCACTTTCTGTCTCTCTATCTCTGTCTGTCTGGTGAGCACGTGTGCCCAATAGCAAAAAAAAAAAAAAAAAAACTCTCAAAAAAAAAAAAAGCCTTTTGTGTGTGCTGCCATATACATTAACTAAAACTGCTGCTATCTCAGTAAAAACCAAGGCAATGGTAACCACTGTATGTTTTATCCCCACACTTATACCACACATTAACATTTAAAAGAAAGGGAAAAAAGGAGAAAAAAACAGTACTTAAGAATGTCACTTATTTTCTTTATCTAGCTATGGGGGTGGCCACCTCTCAATGGGGTGCAGTCATGCTGCAAGCCATTTTCTTCTATTTCTTTATCCTATGGGGATGTGAAGCAGACAAGCACAGGTGCCTGGCATGTCTGTCAAGCCAAAGGGGGCTGGGATTTGAACTTTGGTTGACTATGTGAAATCTGGCTCCATTAACCACTAGGCTACAGAACCAGCCTAACAGCCTCTTTTTAACAATAAACGTTATTAATTTTTACTTTGAAGTTATCGTAGATTTATATGGAATTTGAGAAATAATACAGAGAGATCCTATAAACTTTTCATTTATTAGGTCACTGGGAAAGTCATGACATACTTTTCTATGCAAAAGTGTATCCTAACTTTGCAGAGAACTCAATGGTTTCCTCTAATGAAATAACTACAGTGCAATATCACAGTTAAAAAAACAACATTAATATGCAAAAGTGTATCCTAACTTTGCAGAGAACTCAATGGTTTCCTCTAATGAAATAACTACAGTGCAATATCACAGTTAAAAAAACAACATTAATATCATTCAGAATTCTCCAGTTTTACATTCACATGAGTGTATTTTTAGTTCTGTGCTATTTTATCACATATGTAGATTCCCATAACCACCACTTCCAGCAAAACACAGAAAAGCTTCCTCGCAAGGATCTGTGGAAACACCCTACTCTCATTATAGCTTTAAGTACCTTCCCTCTCCATCCGCTCTATGCCCTAACCTTAGGCAACCACTCAGGTATTCCCCATCTCTATCACCTGTTAATACAATGTTACATAAATTAAACCATGCTATGTAAGCTATAGCACTTTAAAATAAATAAATAAATAAAATAAAAAAAAAACAATAAAACAACAATCTATGTGACCAAAGGAGAAGACATAAAAACAATGTTGCTAGATACAGAGGATCTTCCTAGAAAAAGTACTTAGACTAGCATTTGAATTATAAACACACTATTTATTTAAAAGAACATACAAAGCTATGTTTATGCAGATTTAGGTATGTGGCAGACATTTTCTTAAAAATGAACAAATGAGTCTGTCACTTCAAGGAAAGCGAAGTACTTAACAATGGTAAGATTACAACTTACAAGTTACAGTTGGACTTCTGGAAGTGTGTATCTATCACCAAGACCTTGACAGCTTTCCTATATATAAAGACTTTTCTGATAAGAATGTGGTATTTTAAATTTTGTAGTCATTTTTAGAATTTTTATTTATTTTTCAAATTTGCCAAAGGTCACAAGTGCTCACCAGAGAGGGAGGGAGGCAGGGTGGAGGAAAGGTGCACCCTCTGATGGGGTATGGTCACACTGCAATCTCATCTGCCATTTCTCCATACAGGTATGGATTTGGGACAAATATCCACATGCACCTGGTGTTTTTTTTCAAGCTACCAGGGATGGGATTGAAACTGCACAGTTGGTCAAGTGGGATCTGACTCCCTTAACCACCAGGGCATCAAGAATGTGATTTTTTTTGGAGATTTTTTGCTATAAGGTACATGCACTCCCTGGAGGAAAAGAGAGAGACAGAGAGACAGAAAGTGAGAAATCATCCCCCGGGGGGAATGGCCACACTGCAAATCCCTTCTCCTCCATTCTCTTCTTGGGATCTTGGGCACACACGCACATGTGCCTGGTTTGTTTTAAGTTGCAGGGTCTAAGACTCAAATAGCAGCAGTCCACCAAGGTGGGAGCCCAGAGACATTACGCCATCTGCTGGTCACAAGAATGCGATTTTAAAGTATTTTATAATAAAAGTTTTGAAACAGGGAAGCTATGTATAACTCAGAGAAATATTTTCCGAATAATGACTGCATAATGTTACAAAACCATGCAGAGTAAATAATCCACTCAAGTGAAAGACAGACCAATGGATTTTTTTTTTTTGGAGAGTTTTTTGCCATAGGACACGTGTGCTCGCCAGACAGACAGAGAGAGACAGAAAGCGAGAAATCACTCCCCAGGGGGGATGGCCACACTGCAATCCCTTCTCCTCCGATCTCCTCTCGGGATCTTGGGCACGCAAGCACACGCACCCAGCGTGAGTTTTAAGCCACAGTCCGGGACTCAAACCGCAGTTTACTACATAGGAGTCCAGTGACATAGCCATTATGCTAACTGCTGGTTCCCCCTAGACCAATGGATTTTAATGTAAGTTTATCTAAAGTTCACAGACATGCTTTTGACTTCTATACTGCAACTAACATTTAACAAGCCACCACTTGCACTTGTCAAGTTTGGATAAGCAAAATGTAGTATATATGTATAAAAAAAGAAAATTCTGACACATGCTACCACGTGGGTGAATTTTGTGGACATTATGATAATGAAATAAGGTGCTCAAAAGAAAATAAATACTGCTTTATTCCACTTATATAAGATATATAGATTAGTAAAATTTATAGATAACAGAAAATGAAATTGTTGTGAGGAAGGAAGGAAAGAACAGAGTTATTTAATGGGTAGAGTTTCACTTTCCGAAGACGAAGAGAGTTACAAAGGAAGATGATGGTGATGGCTGCACAGCAGTGTGAGTGTACCTAATGCCATTTAGCTGGACTTTACAATGGTTACGGGTGGTGAATTCTGGTATATTATTTTACCACAATTAGAAATGTGTTTTTAAAGTTTGTTTATTGGTAGAGAACGAGAGAAAGAAACATCTCGGAAAAGTGTCACACCCTAATCTCCTATCAGCCTTTCCAAGGCAGCCAAGATCTTGGACATGCTTATGTAGCCAGTATGTGCAGCATGGACATGGACACCAAAGCCTGATCTTCCACATGGCTTCCAGTACTACAAAACACTGCACTAGCACTGAGCTACCACAGATAGGCCTAAAAATATTTTTTAAAATGTCTAACACAAAAATTGTTGTGTAATTATCTATTGAAAAACATCTAAATATATATCTGCCATATGACCCAGCAATCCTACTTTTGGGTATTACCCAAAAAGACTGTAAATCACTCAGTTGGAGAGACATTTGCATACTTGTGCTGATTGTAGCACTACTGACAGGAAGTCATGAAATTGCCGTAAGTGCTCAACAACTGACAAATGAATTGGGAAGTATGGTACAGGCACACAATCAAATACTACTCAGGTCATAAAGAACAACAAAATCCCAACTGATATAGTGGATGAACCCAGAAGATACAATGCTAAATTAAATATGTCAGACTACGAAAGACAAATACTGTGTTTTTGTTTAACATATACCAAACGTTAGCACTCTTTGATGAAAACTGAAGGACTCCATAGCACAGAGATTGGCAGATACCAAAAAGCTGCTTGGATGAGGCAGTGGGGGGGAGGGGAGTAGTGAGGAATTTTAATTTTTACTTTCTTTTTTAATTACCAGAGGGAACATGTATTTGCCAAAGAGACAGAGACAGAGAGAAAACACTCCTCAATGGGGCGTGGTCATGGTGCAATGAGTCTTCCTCCATTTTTCCTTCCCATGAGGATTGTGGATAGGCAAGCACATTCCCCAAGTTTTCGAAGTTACGGGGGACAGGGCTTGAACCATAGTCAGTCATGTGGGATCCAGTTGACAGTGAACAGCACTAAACCACTGCACTACAGAACTGACTCTTGTGAGACAAAAATTTGTATTATTTGTCAGAAGATGTGTGTATTAGCCAGAGACAATGGAGGGTAAGAAGGCACCCCACCCCCATAGTCATGCCCCCTTCTCCTCCATTTTTACCTCTTTTGGTATCTGGAACATGCATGCACTTGTACATGAAAAACAGTCTGTTTTTCAAGCTGGTAGGTCCGAGACCTAAACCACGTAGTCAGTCAGTCATGTGGGATTCAGCTGACTTAACAACCACTGCACCAGCTGGTCCAAAAACATCTGACATCAACATAGAATGCATATAAATAAGGAAAAGAGTTTATAGGATGCTAAAACATGGCAGAGTAAAAATTACAGACAATCTGGAGGCCACATGGGCCAACAGATGGCGACCCACATGGCCAACCAACTGTTCAAGTCTCAAATCCAGTGGCTTTGAATTCACACTGGGAACATGTGCATGTGTACTCAAGATCCAAGGAGGAGAGTGGAGGAGAAGGGATTGCAGAGTGGTCATTCTTCCGGGAGGTGATTTTTCACTGTCTCTGTCTTTTTCTTTCTGGTAAACGCACGTGCCCAAGGCAAAAACTTCTACCCCCCACAAAAAAAAAAAAAAAAAAAAGAGGCAATTTAATACATAAAAACAAACAGACAAAAATCTAGAACAGGAGCCAGCAAATGGAGGGGTGGTTAAGGCACTAGACTCCCACATGGCTGACCATGGTTCTAAACTCACACCTGATGGAGCTTGAAAATGACGCTGGGCAGGTATTTGTACATGCCCAAAATCCCAAGAGAAGAATGGAGAAAAGGACAGCATGGCCATTCCCCTAGAGGGTGATTTCTCACGTTCCTTCTCTCTCACTCTCTCTCTCTCTCAGTCTCTCTCTGGCAAGCTCATGCACCCTTTGGCAAAAACCTAAAAAAAAAAAAAAAAAAAAAAAAAAAAAAAAAAAAAAAAAAAAAAAAGAAAGAAAAAGAAAAAAAAAACCCTAGAACTATGATCAAATGTGCACAACATAATGTAATGTTCAATGTTAAAGAAAATAAGTATGTATTTATCCTTGATTTGACTATTGTATACTATATGCATGCTTTTTTTTTTTTTGAAGTTTTTGCTATAGGGCGCATGTGCTCGCCAGAAAGACAGAGACAGACAGAAAGCGAGAAATCACCCCCCCAGGGGGTATGGCCATGCCGCAATCTCTTCCCCTCCATTCTCCTCTCAGGATCTTGGGCACGCATGCACACGGACCCAGTGTGAGTTTAAGCCACTGGGTCCGGGACTCAAACTGCAGTCGACTACATGGGAGTTCAGCGACCTAGCCATTATGCTAACTGCTTGGTCCCTATATGCATGCTTTTTAAAAATAATACTGTAGTCCACAAAGATAGACAGTGAATATATGTAAACTAGAAATGATCATTTTTTTAAGAGAGATTTTTGCTATAGGGTACATGTGTTCACTGGAGAAACAGAGACAGAGAGAGACAGAAAACGAGAAATCACCACCCGGGGGGGATGGCCACACTGCAATAATTTCTCCATGCACCCTATAGCAAAAATCTCACCTTAAAAAAAAAAATCATGTTGTATACCTTAAATATAAACAAAAACACTTTTTCCTAAAAAAGAGTAAATAAAATGTTTTCAACTGGACTTAGCTATCGAGGGCTAAGTTCAGATGTGGGGAAAGAGAAAGCCCTTCCTCAGCTCCATCAGACTGGCAAATGCAACAGGCTAGCTCACTGATGCCCGGTTACACCAGCAACAGCACCATCTGCCTGTTTCCTTCTAGTCATTTCTAGTGTTTCTTGATAGCTAGGGGAAGCTTTTTGTTATTTTTAATTTGCCAGAGAGAGAGAGACAGAAAGGGGGAGAGAGAGAGAGCATTCCCTTAGGGGTATGGTCACGCCATGGAAGTCTCTTCTCTATTTCTCCTTCCTTTCGAGATTTTGGGAATGCACACGTATGTGCCCAGTATGTTTTCAAATCACTCAGTCCAGGATTAGAACCATGGAGCTGGCCATGTGGGATCCAGCTCCCTTAACCACCATCTAGGGGATAGACATTTTTTGGAGAGGTTTTTGCTATAGGGTGCATGCACTCGCCAGAAAGACAGGGGGAGACAGAAAGCGAGAAATCATCCACCCGGAGGAATGACCACGCCGCAATCCCTTCTCTCGGGATCTTGGGCACGTACGCACACGCGCC
>NW_006159616.1:2938229-2939195 GCF_000334495.1 Tupaia belangeri chinensis | reverse complement strand
CGTTTCGTTAACGTCTGGTCCCTAGGTTTTTTTTTTTTTTTTTTTTTTTTTTAAGATTTTTGCCATATGGTGCATGTGCTTGCCGGAGAAAGACAGACAGAGACAGTGAAACTGGAAGTAAAAAAATCACCCTCCAAGGGGGGATGGCTGTGCCACAGTCCCTTCTTCTCCACCTTCTTCCTGGGATTTTGGGCATGCATGCACACGTGTCCAGGGTGAGTTTCAAACTGCCGGGTCTGGTACTTGAACCGCAGCTGACCATGTGGGAGTGCAGTGCCTTAATTACTACACATTGATTTAAAAATCTGTGTTGGATGGTTCTGTATAATTATCTGCCATTTATGAGATTCACACAGAGTAAGTGCCATATCAAGCTGTCCCACCTTTAGACAGCTTTACTTGATCAAGGACTGCTTAAAATTCAACAGGGGACAGATATATGTAAGTATGTATATACAAATATGTATTAACCTCATGACCAATTTATAAAACTGAATATACTGTGGAAACAAGCTTTTATTTTTTTTTTCTTTTCAGAGAGATTTTTACTATAAGGAATGTGCACTCGCTGGAGAGACAAAAAGTGAGAAATCACCCTACAGGGGGAATGGCCACACTGCAATCCCTTCTCCTCCATTCTCCCCTGGGGATTTTGGACATACACATACATGCATCCAGCCTGAGTTTTAAGCAGCTGGGTCTGAGATTGGAACTGCGGTCGACTACAAGGGAGTCCAGTGACATAACCATTATGCCATCTACTGGGCCCTAACATGATGTTTTAAGACACATGTATATGCATTGGTAGGTGGCATGGTGGTTGAGGGCACTGGACTCCTACATGGCCCACTGTGTTTCGAGTTTCGGACTTGGTGGCTTGTTTTCTCATCCGCCCCCCCCCCCAACTCTCTCCCTCTCTGGTCAAATTGAAATGAATAAATGAATGAATTTAATTTAATTTAAAAA
>NW_006159616.1:2915223-2938164 GCF_000334495.1 Tupaia belangeri chinensis | reverse complement strand
CTCTGACATGGCTGACCTCAGTTCAAGTCCCAGGCCTGGCAGCTTGCTTTTTCACTTTCCCTCTCTCTTTCTCCCTCCCTCTGTTTCTACCTCTCTGGTCAAATTAAAATATAAATAAATAAATGTTAAATCAATGTTATTATTTAAAAGATACATGTATATAATAAAAGGTTTCTGTAGTGCAACAAATTAACATATCTATCATCTCACAAAGTTTACCCACTTGCAATTTGCCCAAGCAAAATCATGAGCCTTAGGTTTAGAGGCCAGTAGTGTTTAATACTCAGAAATTGCCTATTCACTCTTTATCTATTGAGATAAGGGCAGATAAGAGACCAAATACAGCCAGCGTGACTGTCAGGACTCCTTTCAAATGTTATCCCAGTCAGGTCTCGTTTACATGCAGTGAAACAAGATATGCACTTTAATGTTTCATTTATTCTTCATTAACACAAATTCCTAATGACTGTACAACTAAAAAGTGCCAGAACAGAAATCCCATTAAATATTCTACAAGTGGGCAAGCAGGCAGCACGGTGGTTAAGGCACTGGCCTCCCACATGGCCGACCATGGATGAAGTTACGAACCTGACAACTTGAAAATCACGGTGGTACATGTGTGTCTGCCCCAAATCTCAAGATGAGAATGAAGATGAGATGCGGTGTGGCCATCTCACTTGGGGGTGATTTTTCACTTTCCCTCTCTCTCTCAGGCAAGCTCACATAGCCATTAGCAAGAACCTATTTTTTAAAAAAAACTTACAGTGTAATATTAAAACCAAAAACTTCAATCATCTGAGGCTTGCTTTTTTTGAAACATGGAATGAAACATTAATACAGTGCACGTTTAATGCCCGCGTATTTATAATAAATAAAAAGACATGTATTTCCTACGTTATCTATGGCATCATGTACTGAAAATAACATGATTCTGTAGACTATTAGTCTGATCGGATATTTCCACTTAATTAAGCATTATTATAAACATTGCTGACATTTACCTCTTTTAAATAAATCCAGTTTCCTTTCCCATTTGAATTAATCTCAGAATCAAGTATATGGTGCATGTGCTACCCCCACAAAGAGCAAGAACCCTCAAGTATCAAAAAGAGTAAATCACAATGACTCACTGCTTCCCAGACAAATGAGCAGATTCTGATGATTACGTATGTCCCAGCTTACAAGAGCTCCCTCAGAGCCAAGCATAAAAATAGTACATGGCATAATAATAATCACATTTTGACATTCTGAAGCCTCAATTACAGTACAAGGTTGCACAAACTTTCAGTATAAAATGCATAAATTTAAAAAATCATAGTAAAACTATTACTAACCACAATTCATTATTAACATAAAATCCAGCAAAATAAACAACACAACATTTCCATCTCAAAAGAGCATTTGCTATAACCTCACAGAAAAGAAAAAAGTTCCTGTATAAAAATTTTAGCACATAAATATCTTGGTGAGAGAACTGAAGCACGAGCTAAACTGAAATAGTGCAGAGTCATTTTCTGGATGATTAGAAGGCTATCTCTTTTTTTATCTTTGATTTAGATATCAAAGCTTTCATCTTCACATCAAAAGAATTGAAGAAATACTGGATAAATAAATATTCTAAGTTATTTATAAGGGAAAGCATTCAGTGATGTGTCTCCATTACGATTTTTAAATCTTCTGATGCTAAATATATCAACAGTACAAAAACACCACCAGCACCACCAGCACCACCCCCTGTAAGTTATTTTTAGATCATCACTGAGCTGGTTAAAAAAATCATGCTGCTGTGTAATGTGACTCCCACAGTACTTCCTCTGCTGAGAATAAACAGACATCAAGCACACTCAATCACATGAGATGGTTCAGAAAACAGCTGAGTCACCTACCAATAGCCCTTCACTTCCTGTTCCCAGTAACTCAGTGGAAATTTCTGCCTCATCGGAACACCTGGCTACTGCTCCCATTCCACCAAAAAGTTACAATTTCCTAAAAACTTTTCTTCAGTAACACCAACCAGTTTATGATAAACCTCAATTTAGTTATCACATGGTTCTAGTTCAGTCCAAGCCACAAACCAAGTTTCTGACAATACAAAAACAATGGCACACAGTGACGGAGGGCTAATTAAGCTGGCAAACTTCGTCTCAATTAAGCCAGATCTACTTGAGAGAAAACACACGTCTCCAGTTGACCTGAAGGTGAATACATATCACTATACTGAGCCTATCTAGTGCTTTTTGAATATGATATCTACTAGACTGTAGGGTATGGTCAGTGTTCTTGACTTTCACTATACACAAGGCCTCAAAGCAAATTAACTTCAGATTTTCTTTCCCTTGATACTTCCCATTAGTAGTAACATCAGTGAAAAACATTAGGCATATAAAAACTTCATCAACAGGGCCAGCAGGTAGCGTGGTGGTTAAGGTGGCTGGGCTCCCAGATGACCAACCATGATTTGAATCCTGGACCTGGCTGCTTGAAGATCATGCCCAGTTACAGGTACATGCATGTCCCAAAGCCCAGGAGAAGGGACTGTGGGATAGACATCTCCCTGGGAGGTCATTTCTCACTTTCCCTCTCTCTCGTCTCTCTGGTGAGCACACATGCCTATGGCAAAAGTCTAAAATGGAAGGAAATAAATCCTTGAATTATACTTAAAATACAACAATTAAACAGTCTGTAGGTTGTGTTTGCAGCATCAACTGAAAGTCAGGAAAATAAAGTTGAAAAACATGATTCCTATATGCAAGGGATTTATACCTTACCTAACAACTGCAGAACCATATAGACAGTACTAGGAGGACTATATTATGTCAAGAAGTTGATTTATTCCTCCTGAGAGGAGATTTCCAGGAAGCCTCGACCAGGTGACAGTTCAATAGTGAGTGATGTTGAGTTTGGCAAGCTTTTAGTGTAGACAAAACAAAGAGTATAAATATAAGCACAAAAATCTGAAAAATCAGAGCCCATCCACTGACCCCCAACCAGGCCAGTAAGGGCAGAGAGTAGAAGTGAGTAAAGCAGAGTGAGAAGAAGTAATTTCAGAGACTTAGATCAGGGTCAGACTAAAAAGATGTGTCGAGTTACATAAGGACTTCACCAAGAAGGTAATCCTAGGAGACGGTGAAGAGGGCAGCAGTATCATCAGATCTGCTTAATATATACGGAGTCCTAGAGAAGAGACTACTGTCGGGATAAGAGATAGGGAGCTACTGCAACAGTGCAGGGACACGACGCTGATGACCTGACCTACCACAGGAATCTGAATGCACGAAGCAGATTGGGGAGATAACTAATACACTGAAATGGGAAGACGTTCTGAGCAACTAGATATATGGGGTAGGAGGCTAACATTCCAAGGTGTGAGGGTCAGGTATCTATGGACACTCACAGAGCGCAAAATGCTCAGGCCCCAGGCCTTCTCTTACCCTCACCTCACATGCTATTACTTTCCAACCATTTGGCCACATTTATTTTTCTCACACACTCCGTCTATTTTCTCTTATGGTCTTCTCAATAGTTATTTCTCTGCTTAAGATAAACAAAGTCATAAATTCATTTGTATTGTGTCCAGTTTTAACTGTGAAAGAAACCCCAGGTACCAAAAGTCTAGAGAGTTAATTAGACATGAAGAGTAAAGTCAACCACGCAAAAGATCTTTTTTTTGGAGAGGTTTTTGCTATAGGGCATGTGCACTCACCAGAAAGACAGAAAGCGAGAGATCGGAGAGATCATCCCCCAGGGGGGTATGGCCACACCGCAATCTCTTCTCCTCCATTCTCCTCTTGGGATCTTGGGTATGCACACACACACACACACCCGGCATGAGTTTAAGCCACCAGGTCCGGACTTGAACCGCGATCGCTAATTGCTGGTCCCAACCACGCAAAAGATTTAGGAAATACCAGCATATAACCGATAGTCCTGGCCATGCCAGTAAATTAAGAGAATAACTAGAGGTAGAGCAAAGACCAAACAGAAAAATGTTTGTAACAAATATTCTTGAGTGAAGAAGAAAGTAAATATTCACAGACAGCTTCATAGGGCAGGGGTTAAGACTGTGCATAGAGAGCTGGATCCCACATGGCTGACTACAGTTCAGTCCCAGTCCTGGTGGTTTCAAACTTGGGGTGTATGTGTAACCATGCTCAAAATACTGACAAGAAGGAGAAATGGAGGAAAAAGTATTGCAGCATGACTATACCATATAGGAGTGCTTCTCTCTCTCTTGCAAGTTCAGATATTCTGACAATTTAGAAAAAGGGGGTGTACATCCATGACATGGTAGTCAAAGCACCTGGATCCCACATGGCTACCTATGCAGTTTGAGACCCAGACGTAGAGGGCTTGAGAAACATGCTGAGCATATGTGTGTGCATACCCAAAATACCAACAGGAGGGAAAAATGAAGAAGAAATTGTGTTGTGACCATGCCATATGAGGATGCCTTCTCACTTTCCCACAAACTCCAAACTCTGTCTACCTCTCTCCAGAAAAGTTCACATGCCCAATAGTAACTTTTTTAAAAAAACGACTATGGGGCCAGCAGAGGGCAGTGGTTATGTTGCTGGACTCCCACATGGTTGACCACAGTTCAAGTTCCAGAACCATGGTTTAAAACTCTTGCCACAGGTGTGTGCGTGCCCATGATCCCAGGAGAAGAATGGAGGATAAGGAATTGCAGCATGGCTATCCCTTGGTGTGTGGGGGAGATGGGAGATGTGATTTCTCACTTTCCCTCTCACTGCCTCTGACTCTTTCTGGTGAACACACATGATCTTAAAGCAAAAACCTCTTTAAAAAAAAAAAAAAAGAGAGAGAGAGAGAGAGAGAGAGAGAGAGAGAGAGAGAAAAGTTAAAATAGAAGGCTTAGGGCCCAAAAGGTGGTATGGTGGTTAAGGTATAGGATCCCACATGGATGAACACAGTGTAAGTCCTACACCTGGCAGTTTAAAATCATACCAGATGTGTGCATGTGTGTGTGCATGGCCAAAATCCCTAGAGGAGAATGGAGGAGAAAGGATTGAAACATGGCCACCCACTGGGGGGTGATTTCTCATTTTCCCTCTCTCTATCTCTGTCTCTCTGGTGAGCTCCATGCCTATAGCAAAACACTTAAAAAAATAAATAAATAAAATGTTTAAGAAGGTGGAACATTGACTTCTTTTGTGAGTCTGCATCCTGTCAGGCACGTATTTACTTTAATTATACAAAATCTCTAATAAGTAAATCATTTTTGAAATGAGAAAACAAAGTGGTAAATGTAGGCATCCTTGTCTTTCTCCTGACCTTGCAGGAAAATCTCCCAGTTTTTCACCTTTGAGTATGATATTCAAATCATTTCTTGGCCTCCAGCTAAGATCAAGTGGAGTATGATATTCACTGTGGGTTTTTCATAGATGCCTTGTTATTATGTTGACATAATTCCTTTCTATTCCTAGTTGTTGAAGCATTTTTATCAAAGGATTTTGTCAAATGCTTTTGTAGCAACTGAGATGACCATGTGTTTTTATTTTTCTGCATTCTTGAATGTGGTAGATTACACGAACCAATTTTCAGTGTGAACCATCCTTGAATTCTAGGACTAAATCCCATTTGGTGATGGTGTATAATCCTTTAAAACATGCTATTGAAAAATTATCTGACAAAATTTAACATACTTTCATGGTAAATATATTCAACAAACCAGGAATAGAAGGAAACTATCTCAACATAATAGAAGCCTTGCATGACAAGCCCACAGTCATCACTGCATTCAATGGATGAATGCTCAAAGCTTTCCCTGAAGATCAAGAACAAACCAGGATGCCCCTTTCACCAACTACTGTTTTAATCCCCTATGAAAAAGAGAGAAATAGGTGTTTTGTTTTAGGGACAAGGTCTTACCACATCATCATCTTCCTGCCCCAGGTTCCCAGTTAGCTAGGACCACCACAGGTGCATGCCTGTTAAGGTTGAGCTGTGAACTGAACCTAGACCTCCAGTACTCCTCAGCCACTACACAGCAGTGCCCTCCTGCTTGGACTACAATGGCTGGACCTGTTCACCACTTCTGCTCAACATAATAAAATTTTTAGCCAAAGCAATTACGCAAGAAGGGAAAAAAGTTATCAAACAGGAAAAGAAGAAGCAAAATTATCTCTGTTGATGATATAATTTTTTTAAGTTTTGCTATAGGGAACATGAGCTCACCAAAGAGAGAGAGAGAGAGAGAAATAAAGTGAGAAATCACTCCCCAGGAGGATGGTGACACTGCAACCCCTTCTCCACCACTCTCCTCTTGGGATTCTGGGCCCAAGTGCATACACACACACACACACACACACACACACACACACACGGCATGATTTTCAATTCATGGGGCCAAGTCCAGGACTCAAGTCTCACTGTCAGTCATGTGAGATGCAGTGCCTTAACATCCATGCCACCTGCTGGACCAGTGACACAAGTTTATATGTAGAAAATCCTAAAGACTCCACAAAAAAATGGAATAAATGATTTCAGAAAAATAGCAGGATACAAAGTCAATATGAAAAAAAAGTAGAAACTAAATACTAATAAAAATGAACAATCTGAAAAGGAAAATATAAAAACAATCTAATTTACAAAGCCTCATGAAAAAGAATAAAAATATTGAGGCTGGCTAGTGGCATGGTGGTTGAGGCAGCTAGAAAATGGAAAGCTCTGAGCATACAACCATTGAGTATGATGGCTGTGGTAAACTTCTCAGTTTGAGTCCCAGATCCAGAGGCTTTCAAAAAACAACAGGTACAGGGACTAGAAATTAGTATAATGGCTATATCGCTGGACTCCCATGTAGTCAACCATGGTCTGAGTTCTGGACCCAGTGGCTTAAACTCACGGCAGGCATGTGTGCCTGTGTGCCCAAGATTCTGAGAGGAGAAGGGATTGCAGCATGGCTATCCTCCCTGAGGGGTGATTTTTCGCTCTCTGTCTCTTTCTGTCTTCCTGGTGAGTGCACATGCCCTGTAGCCAAAACATCTAAAAACAAAACAAACAAACAAACAAAAACACAAGACTAAACAAAACAAAACAAAAAAACACACCAGGTACATGTGTATGCATGCCTAAAACACCAAGAGGAGAATGGAGAAGGGAAGAGATTGGTGGTTAAGGCATTGGACACTTCCACATGGCTGGCCACAGTTTGAGTCCCAGACCTGCTGGTTTGTTTTTTCACTTTCTTTCTCACTGGTCAAATTAAAATGAATTAATGAATAAATAAAATTAAATAAATACTTATTTTTTAAAAAAGAAAAAAATGCCAATACTACAGACTAATGCAATCCATATTAAAAATCCAATGACATGTCTACACAAATACAAAAAGCCATTCTAATACTGATATGGACTCTCAAGGGACACCAAACAGCTAAAAACAATCTTCCAGAAAAAAAAAGTTTGGGGCCAGCATGATGGTTAAGACACTGGACTCCCATATGGCCTACCATGGTTCAAGTCCTGGACCTGGCAGCTTGCTTTCACACTCTCTCTCCCCCTGGTGAGCACACATGCCTTGTACCAATTTTTTAAATATAATAATAATGATGATAAATAAAATTAAATAAGTAATTCTTTTTTTTTAAAAAAAAAGAACAAAGTTGGAGGTTTCACACTTCCTAATTTTTAAATTTTTGTACAAATCTGTAAGATCAAAAATGGGTTGTACTAGCACAAAGAAACACAGACCAATGAAACAAGCTGCCTAGAATTAAACCCACACATATAAGGTCAAATGACTTTTTTTTTTTAGTTTTCATTATGGGGTGCATGCACTTGCTGGAGACAGAGAGACAGAAAGCAAGAAATCACCCCTCAAGGGGGATGGCCACACCGTAATCCCTTCTCCTCCATTCCCCTCTCAGGATTTTGAGCACACACACACATGTACCCAGTTATGAGTTTGAAGCTGCCAGTCTGGGACCTGAACTGCAGACAACTAATGTGGGAGTCCAGCAATGTAACCATTATGCCATCTGCTCATCCTGAGGTCAAATAATTTTTTGGGGGGAGAGAGGTTTTTTGCCATAGGGCATGTGCGCTCGCCAGACAGAGACAGACAGACAGACAGAAAGCAAGAAATCAGCCCCCAGAGGGGATAGCAACGCCGCAATCCCTTCTCCTCTCGGGATCTTGGGCATGCATGCACATGCGCCCAGCGTGAGTTTTAAGCCACCGGGTCGGGGACCTGAACTGCGGGTGACTACATGGGAGTCCAGCAACATAGCCATTACGCTAACTGCTGGTCCCGAAGTCAAATAATTTCAACAAGAATGGCAAGACCACTTATTTCAATGGGAAAAAGACAGTATTTTTAACAAAAATAGGACAAACTGAAAATCCAGAAGCAAAAGAACAGTTGGGACTCATATCTAATACCACATACATAAATTAATCCATAATGATCACAGAGCAAAGTATAGAGGCAGAAAGTATAAAAATCTCAGAGGGAAGCACAGAATAAAAGTTTCAAAATACTGGATCTGGCAATGATTTCACAGATATGACAGCAAAACAGGCAAAAAATAATAATAATAATAGACAAATTATATTTCTTGAAAAATTTAAAAATTGGGGCATCAAAAGACACTAGTGGGCCAGCTCCACGGCCTGGTCATTAAGACCCTGTGGCTTAAACTCACGCCGGGTGGTGTGCGTGCGTACCTAAGATCCTGAGAGCAGAATGGAGGAGAAGGGATTGTGGTGTGGCCATCCTCCCTGGAGGGTGATTTCTCGCTTTCTGTCTCTCTGTCTCTCTCTGTCTTTCTGGCGAATGCATGCACCCAAAAAAAAAAACCCCCCCAAAAAAAAAAAAAAAAAGGAAGGAAGGAATAGGAATAGAGGGAGGGAGAGAGTACTCAAAGGCAAAACAATTCTAGGTAGAGATCAAGTCTAGACATGTACTCTTCAACAAAAATATTACATTATATACTACAAGACACATAAGTAAATAGGTTAAAATTTTCAGGTAACCAGATTCAAAAAAAGTAAAAACAGGTGAAATTAATTTTGAAATATTGGGCCTGCCAGTGGTGTGGTGGTTAAGAGAGATGGACCTGACATGGTCAGTCATGCAGTTCAAATCCTGGACCCAGTGGCCTGAGAAACATGCCAAGCTTGTATGCATGCATGCCCAAAAATCCCAAAAGGAGGGAGAGATGAAGAAGAATGAACTAAGGTGTGATCATTCCTCATGGGGTTGCTTTCTCATTTTCCCTTTCTCTCTCTCAATCTCTATCTCTCTCTGGGGAGCTGCATGTGCCCTCTGGCAAAGGAAGGAAGAAAGGGAGGAAGAGAGTTAAAAAAAAAAGTGTGTGGGTGTGTGTACATAAAATATATGATATATATATTATATATATGTGTATATATATATATGTACTATGACATATATATTATATATATGGTTGGCAGAAAAGTCATAATACATTTTTGCATAGAAAAATATGTCATGACTTTCCGACAATCCAATATATATAAAATAGTTTAACTCAATATCCAAAAGTAGTCTGAATATAAAAATCAAGAGGTTTAGACAAGCTGGTGTGTGGTGGTTAAAGGCATTGAATACCACATGGCCGATTGTGCAGTTTGAGTCCTGGACCTAGTAGCTTAAAAAACATCCCAGGGGTGTGCGTGTCCAAACTCCTGAAAGGAGGGACAACTGAAGAAGCAATTATGGCATGATCATCCCCCATGGGGGTGCCTTCTTGCTCTTGTGTGCGCTCTCTCTCTCTCTCTCCAATGAGCACATATCCCTTTTGGCAATTATTTTAAAAAAGAGAGATTCCACATCTTTTTTTTTTTTTTTTTTTTTTTGGGTAGCCTTCAACTTGCTGATGCATTTTACACTTACAGCATATTTCAACTCACACTAGCTTCCCACTAGCTGTTTCAAGGGCTCAAAAGTCACAAGTAGTTCTGTTGGACTGTGCACATCTCTGCTGTGGGCTGCTGGCTATGTTCTGAGAGATAGAGAGGAAGACAAGAGGAGAGGTATGATTCAGGAGCCCACAGACAATGGGTGAGATGGGGCAAAGATGAATGCTAAAAGTCTTCCTGGTAGATGCCAGAGAGTAAAATGGAGATGTGAATTTTATGTTAGAAGCTAAAATTCTCAAATATATCAGAAAAATTAGGGATGTTGGCAACAAAGAGCCATATACATGTATTTGCTGTACAAAGGGTACAGGACAAGGGCTTAGAAAGAGCAGCGGGGCCAGGATAGTGCTAAGCCTGCCTCTCAAGACAGAAAGACGGTAAGAAGATGAGTAACGTTCACTTCGAAGAATTTCTGGAAACTGTTACCAAAATTACCATAGAATAAGGAGATGGAAGAAGACAAGGGTTCAAGGAAAGGGAGCTAAGGAAGAAATCTGACAACAAAATGGGCTTCCTAAAGGGCCCAATAACAGATGTTACCAGAGATACTCTACAGGCAATCTAATCACTATGGAATAAAAGTACATGCAGATAACAAACAGCAGAAGGCAAATTTCCTGATTCTGTAACTAAGCTTCCTCTGGAGCTTAGAATACACAGTCATATAAATAAATTTTGGGATATTTAATGTATTCAGAGAAATTAATGACTTAAATACATGGTTGGTACTTTATAAGAAAAATATCCTGCTTTACCCTTTGTGGGGTAGCCTTTTCCAGATAAACTCATTTGTGCCAACAAACCATATATACTCTACGAATATCTGGCACTCACGTATTTGTGGGAAGGATGGCCTTCTAAAATAATCCTGCCATTGATTGTCTTAGCAGGAAAATCTGAAAAGGAGGAAGCATATTCAACAAAATAACTTTTAAAATAATTTGAAGAGAAATCGAAACACATAAAAACTATCACAACAAATCCATACAGAGTTCTTTATCTCATTTACATCACTTTCAATTTTTCCCTTTTCCTTCACTCTCCTCTCAAGAATTTGGGGTGCGCACACATGCACCCAACATGTTTTTCAAGTCGCTGGGTACAGAACTCAAACCGTGCAGTCGGCCATGAGGGATCTGCCTGGTTGGTCCAGTTACCCATGCCACCTGGTTGGTCCCCCCAAATCGTTTTATGCTCCTGATTTACAGTAAGACAGGGTGAAAATAAATGAATAAACATTTGAGTAAGGCCAGGCCATCATTTCGGATATTATTTCTAAACGTTTTCACCTTGAATTCTCCTTAAAAAGTTACTAACTCTTGTCCAATATTCTACACAGCTAATGAGGTCATTAGAAGGATAAAAACATGGTAGAGGAGAACTGGCAAGAAGCCATAATACACCTCACAAAATAAAAGACTGCACACATAAACCAACACTAAATACCTGTTTTGGCACGTGGACTTTTTTCCAAATCCATCATAATAAAAGGAGGGTTGTTTCTCATAGAAGCAGATATCAGATGTGCCTAATAGCCAAATTTTTCTTTTCATGCAGTCCTAATGCTTGCTTGCGAGTTAACACTGCTGAATGACTTGGAGAAGAATCCACAAATCACCTTCACTGTGTTTTTAGATGACATCAAGATCAACAATTCTGACTTTCTGAATAGTTATTCTGAGATTTCTTACCTACTCTGTATATCTGCTTTGCTTGAAGTAAGAGTATAAAGGAATAACAAAAAACATTATAGGTTACCCTGTAGCATAGTAGTTAGTTGCTGCATGGAGATCTCACATGGATGACCAGGGTTCAAGTACAAACCCCAGCACACAAGCTTGCCCAGAATCCTGACAGGATAGAGAACTGGGGACAAAAGGATTGAAGCATGACTAGATTCTGTTGGAGGGCTGCACAAGTGCATGTGTACCCCCCCCACACACACACACACACTCTCTCTCTCATGTTCTCTTTTCTCTCATGTATACACACCCTCTTATCATTAAAAAAGAGAGTGTGTAGGATCTGAAACTTGTCAGCCTGGGTTCAGATTCTTAAAAAAAAAAAAAAATTCCACAAGAAGTAAATCACAGGACCAACAGTTAGTGTAATGGCTATGTTGCTGGACTCCCACGTAGACAACCGCAGTTCGAGTCCCAGACCCGGTAGCTTAAACTCACGCCGGGCGCATGTGCATGCGTGCCCAAGATCCCGAGAGGAGAATAGAGGAGAAGGGATTGCGGCGTGGCCATTCCCCCTGGGGGTGATTTCTCGCTTTCTGTCTCTCTGTCTCTCTCTGTCTGTCTGGCGAGCACACGCGCCCTATAGCGAAAACCTCTCCAAAAAAAAGAGAAGTAAATCACATATAATATATACAGTTAAAAGTCAAGTAATAAAATCTTTCAACAGTATTAGGCAATAATAATTAATGACATAAATGTCTACTAGCAAGGTCTGGTTTTCAGTAATGGTGATTAAAGTATCATGAATTGAAATTAAAGAGCTTATAAAAAAAATCTCACAAATAAGATGTTGAAACATAATGCTAGATACACAAATAATTTACTCCTTAGAATTCCAACTTTTTTTTTTTTAGAGGTTTTTTTGCCTTAGTGCATATGCACTTGCTGGAGAGAGACAGAGACAATGAAAAGGAAAGTGAGAAATCACCCACCCGATCCTGTCTTCTCCATTCTCCTCCTGGGATCTGCATGCACACGCATGCAGTATGAGTTTCAAGTCACCAGGTCTGAGACTCAAACCACAGCCAGCCATGTGGGAATCCAGCAACTGAACCTCTACACCATCTGCTGGTCCCCATTTTTCTTACCATCTGCTGTCCTGAATTCCAAACTTGAAAAAAAAAATTCTTTTTTGGACTATCCCATGGCATGGCGGTCAAGGCAGCTGGCTCCCACATAGTTGATCACTCAGTTCGAGTTCCAAACCTTGCAGCTTGAAAAACACACCAGGCAAAAGTACATGCACGCTCAAAATCTGAAAGGAGAAATAAAGAAAAGACTGTGTCATCACCATCCCTGGGGAAGGGGAGTGCTTTCTCACTAACCTGCTTCCTCTCTCTATAAGTAAAAAAAAAATAAATAAAGGCACTTATCTCACAATCAGTGACAGAACTGGAATTCACAATGAGGTCTCTCTCTTTTTTTTTCAGTTTATTTATTGAGAGAGAAGAAGTACCTCCAACAGGGTCTCACATCACAGTACTCCCCGTCACCCCAGCCTTGCCACCAGCCAGGATCACAGACACACATACTCCTGGCACATACAGCTTGACCCAGGAATAGAACTCTGATCTTCATGATGGCTCCAGCATTGCAAAGCAGCATGCTATAGCTGTGTCACCACCGCTGGACCACCAGAACTCTTTCTAAAAAGAAACTCCCCTCTATAATGCAGGCTTTACACTACAGAAAACAGAATGCTCTGCCACAGTTTGTAGTTTGGATGTTGAGGTGGAGTGCTATGCCTTAGAGAGACTATGTGAAGATAACACGCTCAATCTCTTTGTAAGTTCAATCAACAGAAGGAAAATCTTTGTGGATTTCATCTGAGTTCAGTTGTTGGACTATACTCAAAGACTTCCTCAAGAAGAGTTCCTTGGTCCTACCACTTGGAAGGCTAGGATACAGTTTCCAGGCCAACCTGAACATCAGGCATGGTTACATGGACCTGTAATCCTACACTTGGAAGGCTGAAGCAGGAGGATCATGACACAGTGAGACCATGACAAAAATACCTATCCCAGGGCCAACAGGTAGTACAATGATTAAGGTGCTAGACTCCCAGGTGGTCAACTGTTCTTTGAGTCCCAGAATTGGCAGTTTGAAACTCATGCCAGGTGCATGCATGTATGTATGTGTGCGTGTGCCTAAAATCGCAAAAGGAGACTGGCGAAGAAGGGAATGCAGTGTGGTCATCCCCCAGGAAGATGATTACTAGCTTTCTGTCCCTCTGGCGAGAACACATGCCCTACAGCAAAAATCCCTAAAAACAAAAACCTATTCCTTGGGATCAGCAGGTGATGTAGGGGTTAAGGTGTTGGATTTCATGGTTGACCATGGTTTCAGTCCCAGACCTGGAAGGAAGACTGAAATTCACTCCAGGCACATATGCGTACGTGCCAAAAACCCCAAGAGGAAAACAGAGGAGAAGGGACTGCAACATGGACATTACTCTGCGGGATGATTTCTAGCTTTCTGTCCCTCTGCCACTCTCTGTCTCTCCAGTGAGCACACATGCCCTACAGCAAAAATCTCTAACCAAAAAAACCCCCAAACAAACAAACAAACCTATCTCTGTCTCTCTCCTTCTTTCTCATCACCCTCCCCCTTCCTACTACATAAAGATAGATAAATAAATAAATAAATAAATAAATGGATGGATGGATGGATGCCCCAGTAAGAGATTATATTCATTTCTGAATGGAATGTTTTACTCATCGCTAGGGACATTACTACTAGAGAAATAAAAGGGCTTTATTTCAAATGTTATCTACCACAAATACTGGTCTTACTTAATTGTGGCTTTTGGAAATTTTTTAATGAATGTTTTAAACAATTTAACCATTCACAATAAATGTTTCAGTATGCATTAGGGCCATCCAGTTACTTTTATTATTTGTTACTTCGAAAACATATTTAATGAGCATTAGTGCCCTGTGCAAACTGAAGTGCACTTTATCATTCACCGCCCATCCCAACAGCTGTACTTGTCACGCCCCTTTATCAGTCCAGCTCTAAAACTATTTATCATTACGTAGGCCAGATAATCGTGCCGGGGTACTGCAAGTGCACTGCACAGGAAGGCCCCAGATTCACATCCCAAGGCCTCCCTGTATAAACGTGTACACCCATGATCCAGGCTGACTGAGGCTGGAAGTGGGTCACAAGTGAAGACCCTACTGGGAGTACCTGTCTCCCATTCACTTGCTCTCTCTCATGTGTACAAAATAAAAATTTATATATAGATAGATAGATAGATAGATAGATAGATAGATAGATAGATATAGATATAGATATATATTTCAAAATTGAATTTTACAATGAGACAATTTTAAAAAGTAAAAAGATTTTACTTCATACTCTGAACTATGTGAACTGAAATACTAATCTAGTACCTAAAAAAGATGAATTTTAAACTCTCATATTTACTTAAATACCTTAGCACACATGTAAATCAGTTACACAGAGACAGTGTTTCTTTGTACCTAACCACCATGCCATGTCTCTATATAAATGCTTATTTGTGGATTATATTGTGGGACTATTCAGACAGGTAAATGAGATCACTTGCTCAAAAACAGGAATAAATTCTCTATTGAATATAGCACTGAACTAGTTTAAAAGACCTAAATCCCTGTCATGGTATCCTAACAAAACTTTCCCAGTTTAGGAACTCAATCATAATTACCTGATTCATGACAGAACAGTTGTAATATTGAGAAAAGATTCCCAGACCCTTCCTCAGAATAAGCTAAGAGTAGAGTATGTGGCTCCTTTTCAGTTAAGAAAATACCTATAAAATAAACTTCTACTGCATCATGCAAAAATGTTAACAGTACCAGTTAGAAAAAAATGTATCCGTTGGGGCTGGCAGTTGGCATGGTAGTTAAGGGCACTACGTTCCCACATGGCTGATCATGGTTTGAGTCCTGGATCTGGCAGCTTGCTTTCTCTCTTTTCCTCTCAGTCTCTCTCTCACTCTGTCCCTCTTTGGTTAAATTAAAGTAAATAAATAAGTAAGTAAATAAATAAATAAAGATAATTTTTAAAAAATTGTCTGTTTAGGGACCAGCAGTCAGTGTAATGGCTATGTCGCTGGACTCCCACGTAGTCGACTGCGGTTCGTGTCCTGGACCCGGTGACTTAAAACTCACACCGGGTGCATGTGCATGCATGCCCAAGATCCCGAGAGGAGAATGGAGAAGGGATTGCAGTGTGGCCATCCCCCTGATGGTGGAGGGGGTGATTTCTTGCTTTCTGTCTCTCTCTTTCTGGACAGTGCACAAACCCTTTAACAAAAATCTCTCTCAAAAAAAAAAAAAAAAAAATCTGTGTAGCCAAATAAAACAAGCACATTGCAAGTATCCCAAAAACTGACACTTTGGAAATTCTTATTTAGAGCTAGTTTTCATCCATCAAAAATTTGGGACTTACAGTGAGTCCCTACATTGGCCTGGGAAAGGCTCATTTAGGCAACAGATATCAAAAAGCACCATTCCTGGGGACCAGCAGTTAGTGTAATGGCTATGTCGCTGGACTCCCACGTAGTCGACTGCGGTTCGTGTCCTGGACCCGGTGACTTAAAACTCACACCGGGTGCATGTGCATGCATGCCCAAGATCCCGAGAGGAGAATGGAGGAGAAAGGATTGCAGCGTGGTCATCCCCCCTAGGGGGTGATTTCTCTCCTTCTATCTCTCTGTCTGTCTCTCTCTGTCTGGCGAGCACACACGCCCTATAGCAAAAACCTCTAAAAAAACAAATTATCAATAAGGGTAGTTTTGAAGGAGGGAGAGAAGTGAGACAAAAAAGTATAGTTTTCGTTTGTATTATGAAATGTGAAAATAAAATTGTCAACTGTCTTAGTTTAAAAAAAAAAAAAAAGGCACCGTTCCCCAGCATTGGTCTCAGTCCTGGGCTGTACATTAGAATTACCTAGTCCCGGGGTCAGCAGGTGGATTGGTGGTTAAAGGCACTGACTGGACTCCCACATGGCTAACCGTGGTTTGAGTCCTGGACCTGGTGGCTTCCTTTCTCATTTTCACTCTTTCTCTCTCTCTGGTCAAATTGGAAAATAACAATAAATAAAGTTAAAATAAAATAGTAATTCTTTTTTAAAAAAATTACCTAGTCTCATCTGCAAGCAAATAAATAAGACTCTTGGGAGAATGAGATCCAGGCATCAGGTAATTCTGGTGGGCAGGCAGGACTGAGAACCACTGACCTCTTTTTTGCTTCTGAGTGTGTCATATCTAGAGCAGGGGGCACACTGTGTCGAACTTACTTCCATTTCTGTACTCTTTATAACTAGTTCAACATTTAAATGCTATGTGTTTTCACACTTCACTAGACAATGATAGACTTAAATAAACTTGGTTTTGACAGGCTACTTGTGTTTCCACAATAATCACCACTGTACACTTATTTGAAGCTTAGTTTTTCCCCACATAGCACGACAGCCCAGTTGCTTGTCCAGTCCCAGGACCAATTCTCCTGACACTGTGAGCTAAGGAGGACTACGCCATCAGGGAGATACTGTCGGTACACAGGACAGCACGGAGTTCTCAGTAATCTCTACTGCTGCCCTCTGCTTCCAGTGTCAGCGGCTGCTACTCATCACACTTCCTGTTCCCTCTACTGATAGCCAGCATGCCATCTCTACTGTTTCCTCCCGCATCTCCTCACCTTTCTTTCGTCTCTGGATCTTTCCATTTTCTCCTCCTTCTCAGTCCCAGCTAGAGATCTCATTCCATTCAATTATCACACTAAATATCATCTTGACTCAGTCCTGGTACTCCCCTCTTAAAGCCTCTTCCTCTTCTACTAATTTCTTGAATTCCAAATTTTGATGTGTTGCCCTACATTTAAGAGCTTGAAGTTTGGATACTATGTGGAAGAACGCATAAAAAACCTAGATTTTGTGAAGTCATATATCCTGAAGTTGTATCCAAAGGTTATTCAGAAACTGAAACGTACTAACTTTAAAAAACATGCTATAGTGGTTGTATTCCCAGAATGATTTTAGAAAGCTTATTTTGTTTTGTTTTGTTTTATCAAAAATGAACCTGAAACAGAATACTATGAATTATGAGAAAGCAAGTATTAATCTCTGTAAGATCTTGGCTTTTTTTGTTTTTAAGGGTTTTGCCATAGGGTGCATGTACTTGCTAAAGAGAAACAGAGAGAAGGAAAATGAGAAATTAGCTCCCCTGAAGAAGCATGGCAATATGCAGCCCCTATTCTCCCATCATCCTCTCGGATTCTGGGTATACATGCACACAAGCCTGGTAGGATTTTCAAGCCATTGGGTCTGAGACTCAAACTGCAGGTGGCATGTGGGAGTTCCAGTGCCTTAACCACTACACCACCTACTGGCCTCTCCTTTTTTAACCATTCAGCCAATATAATAAATTCATTAATTAAATCTCCTTTATTTTAAAATGCTAGTTATAATTTATTTTGCTCCTAAAAAGACTTTGGTAAAAACAATGCTATACTTAATTATGTTGTCAGACTGTTACTTCACAAAACAAGCTGGTTAATTATTTTTAAGAATTATTTTATTTAACTTTGTTTGTTTTAATTTGAACAGAGAATGAGAGAAAGAGAGAAAGTGAGAAAGCAAGCTGCCAGATCTGGAACTCAAACCAAAGTGGGCCACGTGGGAGTCCAATGCCTTTAATGATCACACCACCCGCTGGCCCCACTGGTCAATATTTTTTTAAATTTTGCTTATTCATTTTTGTTTTGTTTGTTTTTGTTTTGTTTTGTTTTAATTTGACCAGAGAGAGATAGAGTGAGAAAGTGAGAAAGCAAGCCACCGGGTCCAGGACTCAAACCGTGGTTGGCCATGTGGGAGGTCTAGCACCTCAACATGTCACCTGCTGGCCCTGCCACTGGTCAAATTTTGAAACTGAGGTTTAAAAAGATGGGTGGAGCCGTCCTCTCCCGAGTGTTGGCGCGCCCTCCACACCTCAGCCGTTCTAGATCTAAACAAGGGATGTCTCTATGCTACCAGGGCGCCGCCCGCACCCTGGGGCCCCGGGTATTTGGAAGATATTTATACAGCCCAGTCATGAACTCTGGTCAGCCATGTGGGGGTCTAGCACCTTAACCACCATGCCACCTGCTGGCCCCATTTTATGTTTTCTAAAGTGTTTTGAGCAAGCCTAAATTTGATTTTTGTTGTTATTTGTATGGCAAAAATTATTAGAATTCATCCAGGATTATGGAAACAATTCTTAACGGGGAGCTGTTCTAGCTCAAAGTAACATTTATTAACAGATAATTATGTTTGGTTTTCCTTAGGTTACGACTTCCTCCATGGCTAAAAACAAAGATTCCCATGGGGAAAAATTACAATAAACTGAAAAATACATTGCGGGATTTGAATCTGCATACAGTGTGTGAGGAAACGCGGTGTCCCAACATCGGCGAGTGCTGGGGAGGTGGAGAGTACGCCACGGCCACCGCCACGATCATGTTGATGGGTGACACATGTACGAGAGGTTGCAGGTTTTGCTCTGTTAAGACTGTGAGAAACTCCCCTCCGCTGGACGCCAGCGAGCCCTACAATACTGCAAAGGCGATTGCGGAGTGGGGTCTGGACTACGTCGTCCTGACATCTGTGGATCGAGATGATATCCCTGACGGAGGTGCCAAACACATCGCCAAGACTGTCTCATACTTGAAGGACAGGAATCCAGAAATTCTTGTGGAATGTCTCACCCCTGATTTCTGAGGAGATCTTAAAGCAATAGAAAAGGTCGCTCTTTCAGGATTAGATGTGTATGCGCATAATATCGAAACTGTTCCACAGTTACAGAGCAAAGTCCGCGATCCCCGGGCCAATTTCGACCAGACAGTCTCTCCGTGTGCTGAAACACGCCAAGGAGGTTCAGCCTGAGGTTATTTCTAAAACGTCGATCATGCTGGGTTTAGGCGAGACCGATGAGCAAGTATACGCAACAATGAAAGCTCTCCGGGAGGCGAACGTGGACTGTCTGACCTTAGGACAATACATGCAGCCCACGAGGCGCCACCTTAAGGTTGAGGAATATATTACGTAATTCCGAGAAGTTCAAATACTGGGAAAAAGTAGGAAATGAACTTGGATTTCATTACACTGCCAGCGGTGCTTTGGTGCGGTCTTCATATAAAGCAGGTGAATTTTTCCTGAAAAATCTAGTGTCTAAAAGAAAAACAAAAGCCCTCTAAAACTTAGATGAGACCTCTGTGATCACAGCCATTTTCAGATTTGATCCCAGCTGATGACAGAGGTGACGCCGTGGGCCTCGACTTCAGTGGCTGTGCCCCACTTTTCCTGCTTTAAGAATGTAACTAAACTGTACATATTTCATGAAGTTACTCAGCTGGCTTTTGGAATACCATCTCTGTTCCAATAAACAGCTGCTTGCGGTGATATAAAAAAAATTTTTTTTAAAAAGATAGGTGGAGGCCAGCAGATGGTGTGGTGGTTAAAGTGCTAGATTCCCACATCGCCAGCTGCAGTTCGAGTCCCAGACCTAGTGGCTTAAAAAAATCATGCTAGGCACATGTGTAAGGCATGCCCAAAATCCGGAGAGGAAAACAGAGGAGAAAGGATTGTAATGTGGCCATCCCCCAGGGAGTGATTTATTTCTCTGTCTCTGGCATAGAGTGTAACACCCTATGACAATTAAAAAAAAAAAAATTGATGGGCAATTTTAGTAGTAATCAGGAGTAACAAGATTGGGAGTAATAAGCGAAGTCTGATGTAATACCAGTGCAGTACCTGAAAACCAAGAATGCTGGCAGTGACAGAAAGAGATTGATTTAGCTGTGAAATGTAACAAAATGGTGGCAACATAATTTCTACATACCACATTTCTACTTAGTGGCCATCTATTGAACAGACCACTAAGCAGACAGAAAAGAATCATGCAACAGAGACAAAACTAAGATGGCTTGAGAGTTTACTCTTAAGAGAGAAAAAAAGGGCCCATCAAATGAAGAAAGTTTGAATGTTAGATTTTGTCCTTCCTGTTACCTAACATGACTAGACACCTGAGAAAAAAGAATAATAAATAAATACATGCACCAAGGGAAAAAAAAACTGTTATTTGGTGAATAAATTATAAAATTATTTTCATTAAAAAAAATCAATGTTTAATACCAATGTTTAATATCCATTATTTAAAGTTAACTGATGCCACTCGCTTTAAATTTAATTATCTTAATTTTTCTTTACTAATACATTGGTAGAATTTTAAAATGTGTATCTATAAGATGACATGTGTGTTGTCTGCTTTTCATTGAGTATGAGTCACTGAAATTCACTATTCTTATTTCTATCAAGGAAGCTAGATTTTATATCCTGTACTTTCAAGTAAAATTTCTCACTCTATCCCTTATAAAACAGTCTTGGATTAAGCTTTCCTGTCCCTCCTTCCACTTCCCTATAAAATGCATATTCCCCCACCTATTAAATCTGGACATGCATATACTCATCCGTCTGACTGCATTCAGAACAATCGTCTTTGTATATGGTACCTCCCCACTCTGCTGACCTTTTCCTCCAGAGTCCTCTCTGCCCAATTCCCCCACAGCTCTCGAATTGCACAGGTGAAATATACATGCCTGCCAAAAATATTCTGTGCACTTTGAATAGTCAAAATATCCAATTTCTCAATTCTCTCTGGAACTCTGATCTCTAGAAATCTGTTTGATTTCTCATCCCCAAATTTAATTCCATATGCTAATTTCTGTAGCTAAACTGAAACAGTTTCAGAACTATAAACATCTAAATATCCAGGCCAGTTGGTAGCATGGTGGTGAAGACAGTCAGATCCCATGAGGCCAGTTGTGTGGTTCAAGTTCCAGACCCGGCAGCTTGAAAAATACAGTGTGTGTGTGTGCCTCTGTGCCCAAAATCCTGAGAGGAGAATGGAGAGGGGCCAGGACTCAAACTTTACAGTCAGCCATGTGGGATCCACCACCTTCACCACCGCACTACTGGAAGGCTCCTGTGCATGTGCACACACACACACACACACACACACACACACACATCAGCCTTTTTCTCAAATTGCCAGGTCCAGGCTCAAAGCGCACAGTCAGCTATGTGTGATCCAGCTGCCTTAACTACCAGGTCATGGAGCTGACCCTATTTTTTTGTTGTTATTGTTTTTTGAAGAAAATTCAGCACTTATTTATTTCAATAATGAAGTGTGACAAGAAAAAAAAATTCACAGGTTTGTCTAACTTTTCCTTATTAGCTAGACTGCTTGTCAGAGTGGGCGAACACAGATTTATTTTCTTTATGAAAGGAGTAAAAAAACAAGAAATACAAAAAAGGAAAAACTTGCATGTAGTAAGTAAAGTTGCTATTCATCTAAGTAAAGAGCTTACATAGGCTGAAACAATCGGTCAACAAACAACTGCAAGGCAACCCAAGAGAATTTTCCCTTAGTAAAAATGAGACCACTGAAATAAAAATGAAATCTGGGAATTGGATAAAACAAAAAAACTGTATGTAGGAAGCATGAGTTAATTGAAACTCATCCCCTCCCCCTCCCCAATTTCTGCCATAGGGTATGTGCATTCACAGGAGAGGAGAGACAGAGAGATACAGGGAGAGGGAAAGTAAGAAACCATTTCCACAGCGGACAGCACACCGCAATCCCTTCTCTTCCATTCTCCTCTCAGGATTTTGGGTATGCACACACATGCACCTGATGTGATTTCCCAAAGGCTGAACTGTAGGCAGCCCTGCAGGAGTCCAACACCTTAACTACCACGCCACCTGCTGGCCCAAATCTCATCCTTTCTTTTTTGTTTTTTTAAAAAAAAGAGTTTTTTTGCTGTAGGGTGCACACACTCGCTGGAGACACGGAGAGAGGTAGAGACAGAAAGTGAGAAATCACCCCCTAGTGGGGATGGCCATGACACAATCCTTCTCCTCCACTCTCCTCTCGGGATTTTAGGCATGCACACACATGCGCACCCAGTGTGAGTTTTAAGCTGCCAGGCCCAGGACTCAAACAATGGTCGAGTCCAAACTATATGGAAATCCAAGGACGTAACCATTACACCATCTGCTGGTCCCTCTCATCCTTTCTTAAAGATGAAAACTGTGGGGACGGCAGGTGGTGTGGCAATTAGGAGTGCTGGACTCCCAAATGGCTGACCACAATTCAAGTCTCAGATCTAGGAGCTTACTTTCACATGCATTTTTTCTCCCTCTTCCCCTCCCTCCCTCCCTCCCTCGCTTTCTCGCTTTCTCCTCTCTCTCTCTCTCTCTCTCTCTCTCTCTCTCT
>NW_006159616.1:2909813-2915192 GCF_000334495.1 Tupaia belangeri chinensis | reverse complement strand
ATAACAATAATGATAAAATTAGAAAAATTCTTTAAAAGGAAGAAAAAGATAAAAATGTAGTGTTAAAATTAGTATCATGGAGGTCAGCAGGTAGCATGGTGGTTAAGGTGCTAGACTTCCTCATGGTCAAGTATGGTTCAAGTCCCAGACCTGGCAATTTGCTTTCTCTCTCTCTTTCTGGTGAGTGAAAGTGCTCTATAGCAAATTGAGTGATAATAATAATAATAAACAAATAAATTAAATTAAATACATACTTATTTAAAATGTTTAAAACATATCATGATCATTCACTAGTCCTCAGTGAAGAGGTCCTTTGCTTAGAATTTCCAGAAGGTGTGCATAATCTAACTAGTAGATGATGTACTATCCTGATTTTGCCATCTAACAGTTCACTATACAACATGATTGAGGTGATCTCCTCGAAAAAATACAGGAACCAAAGGAAATTACCAGGAACAGTAGGCATACTACCCCACTTCTTTGGTATTATTCTTAGCATGACTTCTCACTGATTACTGTGAACACAGCTACTACAGCTTAAAAGTAATAGGTGATGCAGGACCAGGAGTTAGTGTAATGGCTATGTTGCTGGACTCCCATGTAGTCGACCTGGGTCCAAGTCCTGGACCCAGTGGCTTGAACTCAGGCTGGGCGTGTATGTGTATGTGCCCAAGATCCTGAGAGGAGAATGGAGGAGAAGGGATTGTGGTGTGGCCATTCCCCCTGGAGAGTGATTTCTTGCTTTCTGTCTCTCTCTTTCTGGTGAGCACACATGCCCTATAGCAAAATAAATCTTGGGGGGGTGAGGGGTGGGGGGTAGTAATAGGTGATGCCAATAAAGATTAAAAAAAAAAAAAAAAATCTACATATTGAACCTAGTACTCAGTGTCAGTTTGGTCTATTTGCTTTTTAATTGTTAACTTTGTGAAAATTAACTGAGTTAAAGCAATTACGTATCACCAATTAAAAGTAAGTAGATAGTCGGACCAGCAGTTAGCGTAATGGCTATGTCGCTGGACTCCCACGTAGTCGACCGCAGTTCACGTCCTGGACCCGGTGGCTTAAAACTCACGCCAGGCGCATGTGCATGCGTGCCCAAGATCCTGAGAGGAGAATGGAGGAGAAGGGATTGCGGCGTGGCTATCCCCCCTGGGGGTGATTTCTCGCTTTCTGTCTCTCTGTCTCTCTGTCTGTCTGGCGAGTGCACATGCCCTATAGCAAAAACCTCTCCAAAAAAAAAAGTAAGTTGATAGTAATTTTGTTTTTGCTTAAATCTGACAAATAAAATAAGATAAACTGCTGGCTTCTTAAAAAAAATAAAACACAGAATAGAACAATGCAGTTTAGCTAGTTTTAAATCTAAAATACAGAATTAAGAACATTTTTATAACAACTGTCCATTCTGAAGCGAGTTTCCAAAAACCATGATGATCTTAAAGGGAATTCAGATCATAGTTTAACACAAACTTCTCATTTACAAAGAAGAAAACTGGCCATTAATTTGAAGGTTCACAAAGTTAAAATTTTAAATAGTGGGACCAGCAGATGGTGTAACAGTTATGTAATTGGATTCCCATGTAGTCAACTGGGGTTCAAGTCCCAGACCTGGCAGCTTAAAACTCAAGCCGGGGGCATGTGCATACGTGCCCAAAATCCCAAGAGGAAAATGGAGGAGAGGGTTTGCTGCATGGCCATTGCCTGAGGAGTGATTTCTTGTTTGCGAGCACAAGTGCCCTATAACAAAAATCTCTTAAAAAAAATTTTTTTAATAGCACTGGGAGGTTTGGGGCTCTAAATTAGTTTCCAGACTCCCTGGTGAGTGCACCTCTCCAGGGAAACTGACTTTGAAATCTGTATCTAGATAAGATATCTATAAATTTAGAATTCTTTACAATTCCCAGATTAAGAACATTCTGGGTTTAGAGACTGTTTAAGTGTTGCCATTTCAGGGCAATTACAAAGAATACACACCTAAAAAGATGCTGAGTCTCCTCAATTAGCCATAGTTCAAAAATGTCACTTTGGGACCAGCAGATGGTGTGGTGGTTACGTTGCTGAACTCCTGGTAGTCAACTGCAGTCTGAGTCTTGGACCTAGCTGCTTAAAACTCATACCAGGTGTGTGTGTGCCCAAAATCCTAAGAGGAGACTGCAGAAGAAGGAGTTGTGGTGTGGCCATCCCCCTTGGGGGTGATTTCTCGCTTTCTTTCTCTGGTAAGCGCACGTGCCCTAAATTAAAAAATCTCTCTTAAAAAAAAAAAGTCAGAAGCCAGCAGGTGGTGTGGTGATTAAGGGCGCAGGACTCATAGTCAACCGTAGTTTGAGTCCTGGACCTTGCGGTTTGCTTTCTCACTTCCTCTCTCTCTCTCTTTCTCTTTTGCTCTGTCCTTCTCTGGTCAAATTAAAATAAATAAATAAAGTTAAATAAAATAATTCTTTTTTTAAAATGTCATTTTAATCATTCATTCCTAAAAATCTAATTTTTTAACTTTAATTAAACAAAACTTTCAGAGAAGAGGGGACTAGAAAGAATCCCAACTCATATAACAAACAGAAATTAACACAAAGCCTTAAAAGTTGGTATGGGCCAGCAGGGGGCATGGTGGTGAAGGGCTGTACTCCAAAACGGCTGACTGCAGTTTGAGTCCCAAACCTGGCACCTTGTTTTCTCACTTTCTCTCTCTCTCTCGCTCTCTCTCTCGCTCTCGCTCTCTCACTCAGTCCCTCTCTCTGGTCAAATTTTTAAAAATAGCAATAACTAAATACATAAATAAATAATTCTTTTTTAAAAAAGTTGGTATGTACATGCATGTGGGCTTCACACACATGTGTAAAATCCTATTGTGATGGGAAAGAAGCAGGTAATGAGGTTGTCACTGATGATATAAAAAAAAACAGGCTGGGAGCAATTTTCTGTATTTTCCCTCTTTGGTGTTTCTTTTTATTTTAGGGAGATTTTTGCTATAGAACATGTACTTGCCAGAGAGACAGAAAGCAAAAAAACACCCCCTAGGGGGCACAGCCACACTGCAATCCCTTCTCCTCCATTATCCTCTCAGGATCTTGGGCAAACACTCACTGAGAGTGAGTTTTAAGCTGCCGAGTCCGGGACTTGAACCATGGTTCACTACAAGGGAGTCTAGTGATGTAACCATTACGCCATCTGCTGGTCCCTCTCTTTCATGTTTCAAAGCTATGACATTCACTTCTCTTCAGCTAAAGTTCTTTCACTTGGACCCTCATAGAATAATTTAGTGTTGAACACAGAATTATAGCAGACATAGATGGCTAGCTACTTTAGACAAAAACGGAGACTGGAACATCAGAAAGAATACGTGGGGCCAGCAGGTGCCATAATGGTAAAGGTGCTGAATTCCCATGTGGTTAACTGCAGTTCGAGTCCTGGACCCAGCTGCTTGAAATTCAAGCTAGGTTCAGGTACATATGTGCCTAAAACCCCTAGAGGAGAATAAAGGCAAAGGGACTGCAATGTGGCCATCCTGTGTCAAGTGATTTCTCACTTCCTGTCTCTGTCGCTCTGGTGAGCGTGTGTGCCCTATAAGAAAAACTCTCAATAAAAAAACAAGAGAACGTGTTTAAGAACAGTTTCTTCAATGTTATCCTTAGTTAATTTGAATCTAGTAGTTTTGTACACAAGACTAGAATAAAATAGCCAAGCCGGGCCTCTATTTTTTACCTTAATATCAGAGACAGGCAAAGACCAGGAAGACATTTCAAAACTTTTTTTTTTTTGAAGAGGTTTTTGCTATAGGGCACATGTGCTCGCCAGAAAGACAGAGACAGAGAGACAGAAAGTGAGAAATCACCCCCCCAGGGGGGATGGCCACGCTGCAATCCCTTCTCCTCCATTCTCCTCTAGGGATCTTGGGCACGCACACACACGCACCTGGCATGAGTTTAGGCCACCAGGTCCGGGACACGAACCCCAGTCAACTACATGGGAGTCCAGCGACATAGCCATTACACTAACTGCTGGTCCCGACATCTTAAAACTTTTGTGGTTTTGGGAAAGCTTTTGAGTTTCACCCTAATATCAGACAGGAAGCCAAAGCAGAGGCATTAGCAGGCAAGGTTACATGCATATACACACATACATAAATACTGAAAAAGATCCAAGTCTGACAGGTATGAAAATAATAAATTCCACTTTTCTATTATTACTGCCTGAAAGTGTATGTTCTCACTAGAGATAGAGACAGAGAGAATGGGAAGGGGAAAGCATCCACTAATGGAGCATGGTCACGCTGTAATCCCTTCTCCTCCATTCCTCCATCCTGTTGGGATCTTGGGTACACATGCTCAGAGTGTCTTTCAAGTGTGCAGGACCAGGACTTAAACCATAGTTAGCTGTATCAAATCTAGCTCCTCTAACTACCAGGCTATGAGGCTGACCCAGAGAGTGCCACTTACCACTTACTGAATTTAGTATTTTCTGTTCTGAGGCAGGATTTTATAGCATCATAATCCTCTTATAAAAGGTAATGGGACCAGGGACCAGCAGTTAACGTAATGGCTATGTCACTGGACTCCCATGTAGTCGACCGCAGTTCACATCCCGGACCTGGTGGCTTAAAACTCACACCGGGCACGTGTGCGTGCGTGCCCAAGATCCCGAGAGGAGAATGGAGGAGAAGGGATTGCAGTGTGACATCCCCCCCCGGGGGGTGATTTCTTGCTTTGTCTCTATGTCTCTCTCTATCTGTCTGGGGAGCGCACACGCCCTATAGCGAAAAAACCTCTCCAAAACAAAAAAAGGTAATGGGACCAGCAAATGGTGTAATGGTTATGTTGCTGGACTCACACGTAGTCGATCATAGTTTGAGTCTTGAACTCAGACGTTTAAAACTCATGCCAAACACATGTGCATGTGTGCCCAAGATTCTGAGAGAATGGATTGCAGTGTGGCCATCCCCCCTGGAGTGGTGATTTCTTACATTCTGTCTCTCTGGCTAGCACACCCTATAGCAAAAATGTCTGAAGAAAAAAAGGAAAGGTAGAATTCTAGTGTCCGTAGGTGGCATTGTGATTAAGTCTCTGGACTCCCACCTACATGATTGAACATATTTAAAGTCCTGGTCCTGGCGGTTTGCTCTCTCACTCCCCCTCCCTTCTCTGGTCAAATTAAAAAATAACAACAATGAATAAAATTAAATGAAAATAATCATTTTTTAAAGTAGAATCAGGGGCCAGCAGGTGGCGTGGTGGTTGAGGCACTGGACTCCCACATGACCAACCACAATTCAAGCCCTAGACCTGGCAGCTTGCTCTCTCACTTTCCCACTCTCTCTCAGGTCAAATTAAAATAATAATAATGTATAAAATTTAATTTTAAAAAGTAGAATTATAATTCTTCCCTACA
>NW_006159616.1:2868361-2909790 GCF_000334495.1 Tupaia belangeri chinensis | reverse complement strand
CACAACAGATGAAGAAACTAAGTCCTATTCATACTAAATAATATGTGTAACGAGAAAGTGACAGACCTAGCCCTAACATCTAGGTCTATTCCCCTCTTTTTTTTTTTATTATTATTTGTTTTTATTTTTTAACATTAATATGCTATACATCATTACAGTATACAAAATGAATTTTTCATCCAAAATACATTGTCTGTTGGCTCAATCAAGTACATCAACATATGTGTTATCAACAAACAATTTTCCATTTCTTATGTCTTGCATATTTTGAGTTTTTTCTCTTTTATTCCCCTCTTTTGAAGGCTTTGCTTTCCATTATTATCCGTGAACTGTTTCAACTGTTAAACCTAACAAAACTAATTTTTCCATGAAACTCTACTTTTTCTTTTTTTTTTTTAGTGATTTTTGCTATATGGCATGTGCACTCACCAGAGAGACGAAGAGACAGAAAACATGAAATCATCCCCCAGGGTGGATGGTCATGCCACACACACAAGTGTCCAGTGTGAATTTCAAACCAGCAGACCAAGGACTCGAATCATGATTGGCCATATTTTTCCAGGTACACCAATTTAGGAAAACATCTTCACTCCATCAACAGTTACTAATATATTTTTATAACAGATGGCTCCATATAAGCCTCTCTCTGACAGGAAGAGAAAAAAAAAAAAAGATAATGAACCAGGAGTTATTCACTGAGTTCATTCAACACATTAGGCAAATTGGTAGCAAAACAAATGATAAATGAATGCTAGATAATATTTAGTGATCCAAATTTATAATAGTCATGTACTCTGGTTTTCAAAGGCAGCTGAAAAGTGGCATAAAAAATGGCACTTATTCGGACTAGCAGTTAGCGTAATGGCTATGTCACTGGACTCCCATGTAGTCGACCGCGGTTCGAGTCCGGAACCGGTGGCTTAAAACTCACGCCGGGCGTGTGTGCGTGCCCAAGATCCCATGAGGAGAATGGAGGAGAAGGGATTGTGGTGTGGCCATCCCCCCGAGGGGTGATTTCTCGCTTTCTGTCTCTCTCTGTCTGTCTGGTGAACGCACGCACCCTATAGCAAAAACCTCTCCAAAAAAAAAGAAAAAAAAATGGCACTTATTATGTTAACAATTGAGAGTACCAGGCAACCATCCTTTATTGCAAACTATGCATTTACAAACATCCTCATCTTTCAGAAAGCCAGTGTTTACAGCTAACTGCTTGGATCAACTCATAACTGGAAACAGCAAGAATTTGAGGTCAGCAGGTGTCATGGAGGTTAAGATGGTTGGATTTCACATGGCTGACTGAACAGTTCAAGTTCCAGACCCAGTGCTTGAAAATTATGCCAGGTACATGTGCCTACGTGTGCCCAAATCCAATAAAGAAAATAGGGAAGGGTTTGCTGCATGGCCATCCCCTGGGGGGTGGGGTGGGGGGGTCATTTCTCATTTTCCCTCTCTGTCTGTCTGTCTCTCTGAGTTGATTACAAGCTGTAGCAATAAAAAAAAAAAAAAAGAAGAAGAAGAGGAGGAGGAGGAAAGAGTAAGAATTTTAAATGAAAAAATAAGCTCTACCTCTTACAAGTCGGTTACTTATTGCTTGCCTTTCAAAGCTCAAAATTTACTCTGTTTGGGGACCAGTAAATGGCGTAGCAGTTACATTGCTGGAGTTACACATGGCCAACCATAGCTTGAGTCCAGGACCCAGTGGTTTAAAAATCACAACGGCCATGCGTGCACGTGTGCCCAAGATCTCTGGAGGAGAATGGAAGAGAAGGGACTGTGGCATAGCCATCCCCCCAAGGAGTAATTTCTCACTTTCCCTCTCACTGTGTCTGTCTTGTCTCTTTCACCTGGCGAGCACATGCACTCTAAGGCAAAAACCTCACAGAATGAATGAATGAATGAATGAATCTCTATGTTTGCTTGTAATATGAAAACGGATCAGGGGCTCTACACATATCTTAATGTTTCAGTTGGCAAAAGGTTAAATTTAGCCTGTACTGGGCACTTTAGAGATATTGCAGGAAAAGGGGTTTGAGTCCTGGTTCCCATGGACCTGGCCTCAGACTCCTGCAGCTTAAATAGCTTCTCCAAACTCTGGCTTCTCCAGTGGCCAAGATTCCCTAGTGGACATAACTTCTCGTGGGCCAAGTTTCTCCTACAGTGCACAGCAGATAGCAATACTCAGCAGCTAACTACCTGGTGCTCTACCAGGCCGTTCTGCAACACAGCGCCTCTTCTAAGAAAACTCCCTGCAGACAGCTTTCTTTCAGCACCTTACAGGGCAGAATTTTGAAAAATTCCAGTGAAGTGGTACTACTGTAACAGAGTAAGCCATGCCATGCCCTTCCCAACACAGTCTAGAGCTTATCCCCAAGTTGGAGACTCGTCTCTCAACTAACACCAACTACCATGAAAAAAGAGGTTCAAGTTTTATAGACTTTTCTTGGATTCTGGAGGCAGTGTAAACTATGTTTGCTATGCTACCTTGATAGAGCTGGCAAGTTTCCAATTCTGTGTGAGGAACAGAACAGAAAGTGGCTATACAGGTTAAGGTTATAACACAAGATTCTCTACCACTTGGGACGTATGAGCCAGCAGATCCAATATTACTTGGCAAACAATGCTGAAAGCCTTCAATCAGCAAGTGCTGCAGCAGCTCTGCTATAGTATAGGGTCCTAGAGAAGGAACATTCCCCAAACACTCCAGAGGAAAAATTTTAGCATGTACCGGGGAAGGATTTTTTCAGCCAGTTTACTAGTGTAGGACCACAGTGACTACTCTGCCACTGGGTGAGCCACAGCTTTGGGCTCAGGAACTAGAGAAGTCTCACCACGGATGGTCTATCTCAACCCTAGGAAAAACAACTCCTAACATCTGATGTTCTTATATACTTGAGAGTTTGCTCTCTTATTCACAATGCCTCATTATTTTAATCCTGTTAACACTTAATACATCTTGTTTTTTGTTTGTTTGTTTGTTTGTTTTGAGAGGTTTTTGCTATAGGGCGTGTGAGCTCGCCAGACAAAGAGAGACAGAGATATAGAAAGCGAGAAATCACCCTCCAGGGGGGATGGCCACGCCGCAATCCCTTCTTCTCCATTCTCCTCTCGGCATCTTGGGCACGCATGCACACGCACCTGGCGTGAGTTTTAAGCCACCGGGTCCAGGACGCGAACCACAGTCGACTACAAGGGAGTCCAGTAACATAGCCATTACGCTAACTGCTGGTCCCAATAAGTATTTTTTATATTAAAATTTCCCTATTCAAATTACCACATAGTAGGGAACCAGCAGTTAGCGTAATGGCTATGTCGCTGGACTCCCACGTAGTCGACCGCGGTTCGCGTCCCGGACCCGGTGGCTTAGAACTCACGCCAGGCGCGTGTGAGTGCGTGCCCAAGATCCCGAGAGGAGAATGGAGGAGAAGGGATTGCGGCGTGACCATCCCCCCTGGGGGGTGATTTCTCGATTTCTGTCTCTATGTCTCTCTCTGTCTGTCTGGCGAGCGCACGCGCCCTATAGCGAAAACTTCTCCGAAAAAAAAAAAACAAATTACCACATAGTTTTCTGTCTTGATTAGACTCAGACTAATACACCTCAATTACAGGCTGGATGGTTCTGCTTAGTGCTATGATAACCAATACAAGAACCTCATTTAAATGATTAAGAGTTTATTGTGTCATGTTTTACGTATTTAAAACTCAAAATTATATAGTAACGATTTAGACCAAGTTTAAATGCAGTGCTAAATTCATGAAAACTGATTTACATATTCCTTGTTAGGGCTTATCACTCATGGTTTGGCAAAACTGTACATTTCTTCTCCAAACATTCTAAAGTCTAAACTATCACTGATCAGCCTCCACCTCATAATCACCAGCTTAGGGTTTGGTATTCTTTTTAATAGTAACTCTTTATCTCCAATTATTCAACTTCTAACAGGCCTACAATATGAATGCCAAAACTGAAACTAATGTTAAAATAATTTTCATCATTGAAAGAGTAACTCTTACATGTAAAAACCAGCAATCTCAAACAACAATGTTACTAGATCAAGACTACCAGACTGACTCCCTCCACATTCACTGACTTTGTAACTTAAGCCAGCTCTAACTACAAGGAAACCCAAATGAACACTTGACAATAGGTTGGTGTAAAATAAACAACATCACAAAAACAAGTTTATAATACAGGTGACCCACAGTAATACTTGGTTAAAACAGTGACTGATTATCTATTGTGTCTGTTAAGTAGAAATACACTTAAGAGGGGCTGGCCCATTGCCCGATGGTTAGGAGATCTCACATGGCCAATCATGACTGGAGTCTTGGCCCCGGAGGCTTAAAAAACATGCCAGGCATACACATGCATGCATCCCCCAAATTCCGGGCAGCATGGAGAATTTAAGGAAAAGGGCTGTGGTATAACCATGCTCCACTCGAGAATGCTACCTCCATCTCCCTCTCCCCTCTGCCTTAGACAGCGAAGGCTGCACTCTCTGGCAATTTAAAAGAATAAAAAATAAACACCCACCCCCCATAAAACCAAGGGACTTAATTATTCTTTAACAGATCAACAAAAAGTTAAGCCTAATGAATTCCAAAGAGCTACACAGAAAACAAAAAATACAACCAACAAACAAAAAATCCCCATAAAGCTACACAAGAGGAAAGATGCCCACATTTCAGAAAAGTAGAAAACTACTACCAACATTCCACCAAAAGAGGAGTGAGACACTGTAACAGATAAAGTATTAGAAAGCAAATCAGTGCTTTGTTGGTTTCTTTACATGGCCTTCAGAATCTACTCTAATTTCCTAAACAATAAAAAAGAAAACTAAGGGGCTAGCAAGTGGTGTGGGGGTTTAAAGCACTGGATTCCCACATGGCCGACCATGGTCTGAGTCCCAAACCTGGCAGCTTGTTTTCTCACTTTCCCTTTCTCTCCCTCTCTGGTCAAATTAAAAAATAATAATAACAAATGAAATCGAATAAATAAATAATCCTTAAAAGAAAACTAAGTATCATTGACAAATTTTAATAACTCCAAAATCAAATTTATGAAACTGTTAGTAGTACCATTATCAAAGAATACAAAACAGAAATTACTCTCCAAGTAATGTTTTATATTAATGATTGAAAGTCTGCTTTAAAAACAGAAATGCTGGTTTTACATGAAAATTTCTTTTTAAAAAAAATGCTTTTCTTACTTGAGAGAGTCCAGGGGACGATGCATGTCCCGGGGGTGTTGCCGCAAGATTTGGATGCCCCTTATTTATTTCATGTGCTGAATAAGGGGCAGGGGTTGGGGGCCCCGGCTGTCTTGCTACTTGTGTTACCTGTGGGAAAATCAATATTTAGTAATAGCATATATTATAGTATATATTTTATTAGCAACTCAATCTTGATAAATGTAATTAAGCTAGCTAACTTTTAATTTTCTGCTTCACGAATTACATTAAAATAAGACTGACTAAAAAAATAAAATTTTCAAAAATAAAAAACCAAAATATGTAAGAAAAAAGTATACATGAACTTTTTTAGGGGGAGAGAGGTTTTTGCTATAGGGCACGTGTGCTTGCCACAAAGACAGAGACAGAGAGACAGAAAGCGAGAAATCAACCCCCGGGAGGATGGCCACGCTGCAATCCCGTCTACTCCGTTCTCCTCTCGGGATCTTGGGCACTCATGCACACACGCCCAGCGTGAGTTTAAGCCACCAGGTCGGGGACTCGAACCGTGGTCAACTACATAGGAGTCCAGTGACACAGCCATTACGCCAACTGCTGATCCCTACACATGAATATTTTCAGCAATTTGATAAGAGATTCTTGAAACATGATCTCACAACCAAAAACCTTAAAGGAAAAAATTATCTTGGGACCAGCAGTTACCGTAATGGTTATGTCGCTGGACTCCCATGTAGTCAACCATGGTTTGCGTCCCAGACCCGGTGGCTTAAAACTCATGCCAGGCATGTGTGCATGCATGTCCAAGATCCCAAGAGGAGAATGGAGAAGGGATTGTGGTGTGGTCATCCCTCCTGGGGGGTGATTTCTCGCTTTCTGTCTCTCTGTCTCTCTGTCTGTCTGGCGAGCGTACGCATCCTATAGCAAAAACCTCTCCAAATAAAAAAAAAAAAAAAAGGAAAAAATAACCTAAGTGAAATAAGCCAGACTTGGGGTCAGCAGGTGGTGTAGCAGTAATGTCACTGGACTCCCACATTGCCAAGTGCAGTCAAGCCCCAGACCCAGTGGTTTGAAACTCACATCAGGCACATGTGAGTACATGCCCAAGATCGGTGGAGAATGTAAGAGAAGGGACTGAAGCATAGCCACTCCCCCTGGGGGGTGATTTCTCACTTTCCCTCTCACTATCTATCTGTCTGTCTCTCTCTCTCTCTCTCTGGGAGAGCTCACACACCCTGAGGGAAAAAGCTTTACAGAAAAGAAAAAAAAAAAAAAAAACAGATTTGAAACTACATATTGTAGGATTCCATTTTATAAAAGGAATGGAAAAGATAAAATGGTTGGAAGAAAAAGGTGATAACTTCAAAATGGGCACAAGATGTTTTGGTGGGGGGGATGATGTAACTTTTCCGTATTTTGATTATAGCTAAAATTACATGACTATAAAAGACTGAAAGGACTATATTTACAACAAAAGGGGTGAATGTTACTTTACATAAATTACATGTCAATAAACCTGAACCAAGAAAGAAAAGTACATCTAAATATTCATAAACATATACATATGTGGATATTTTCTTATGTATATTTATATTCATATGTACATATATAATATCCATATATATACACACAAACACACACACAGATATTCAAAAGGTATGTAAGAAAATAGAACAAAATCTTAACAGAAAGCATCCTAGGTTCTTTCTTTCCTCAATTTTTTTTTTCAAGTTGGCAAGGGCATGTGCAATAGTCTGGGTGAGGGATCTAGAGAGGGGAGAAAGCAACCCCCGCCCAGGAGGGCATGGTCAGCTGCAATCCCTTTATTCTATCTCTTCTTCCCATCCAGATTTTGGGCATTTTGCACACACACACACACACACACACACACACACACATCAAGAATGTTCTTCTCAGCCACCAGGGCCAGGATTTAAATCACGTGGTCAACTACGTGGGATCTGGCCCTCAACACACAGCACATAAAGCACCATGCTACAGATTCAGCGCTCCTACTGCACTTACAGTTTCTAATACAATAACCATGAACTGTACAACAGAAAAATAATCCACTTTTTTAAAAGATTTATTTATTCAATTATTATTATTTTTAAATTTGCTATAGGGCATGTGTGCTCACCAGAGAGAGAGAGAGAAATCAAGCTGCCAGGTCTGGAACTCAAACCGTGGTCAGCCATGTGGGAGAGAGTCCAGCACTTTAACCACCACACCACCTGCTGGCCCCAATTTACGTGTTTTTACATAACCAAAAATTGCATATTTTTTCTTTCTAGCAGTCAAAACACTGCCCATCAGCCCATGATCACTATGAATCTACATCACTCAGATCCCTCCTAAGTGTCCATCAATGAATCCAAGCTGGCTCTTCTCTCTCACAGGGTAACCCAAACTGACATGAATGATGAGAAATTCTGTGTTCCTCTAACATGAGTGAATCCATTCTCCTTAAGGTATGGTTCTTACATTTGGGGAGATCATTAAGCTTTTAGCAATCTATTAGAAAATACAGATTTTCTTGGGCTTGCCCCATATAGCACAGTGATTAAGCACTATGTAGTGGGAGCCAGATCCCAATGACTAACTGGGGCTGAATTCTCAGTTCTGATGGCTTGACAAATACTCTGGGCACATGAACACATGCACCCAAAACCTGATGGGAAGCAGAGCTAGAAGAAGAGACTGCAGTGTAAACACACCCTATCAAGGGGTGCTTCTTCTTTCTCTCTGGCAAGGGTTTATGTACTCTGGCAATTAAATAAACAAGAAAAGAAGGAAAAGACTTGGAGTTATATTTTTAAAGGCATAAAATAAAACATACAGGATTATGACCAAAAAAAGTATACTGAAATACAGGTATAAAAATATAAAAACACACCCAGCCATGGTGTCACAGACAATAGGGTGCTACTGCACAATACAGGAGCCATGTGGAAGGTGCAGGATCAGATCCCAGGTTTACACCAACCATGTACATGTGTGATCCTGGATAGCTAGGAGGCTGGAGACAGGACTGTGATGAGACCCTTTCAGGGGTACTTATCTCTCTGGCTCCCTCTCTCCACCTCTTACTCTCTTCTCAGACATACACACACACACACACACACACACAATTTAAAACAATATATTTAGGGAACCAGCAGTTAGCATAATGGCTATGTCACTGGACTCCCACGTAGTCGACCGCGGTTCGCGTCCCGGACCTGGTGGCTTAAAACTCACGCCAGGCGCGTGTGCGTGCGTGCCCAAGATCCCGAGAGGAGAAGGGACTGCAGCATGACCATCCCCCCTGGGGGGTGATTTCTCGCTTTCTGTCTCTCTGGTGAGTGCATGCACCCTATAGCGAAAACTTCTCCAAAAAAAAAAAAAAAACCCAATATACTTAAACAAATTCATGCTGTAATAATATAACCTCTTTATTAATGCATTAAAAATAACTGTTAACTGTTGCCTAGATTCGTAATTCCCAAGAATGCTAAGATTTAAACATTCTCTCCATCTCAGTTCTTAAGTCTTGTGAATTCATGAATTCTATTTAAAGTTAAAAAAAATACTGCCCATTGGCTCCGGCATAGAGGATAAGGTGGCAGGATCCTACATCATCAAATGCACAGTTTAAGTTCCAGACCCAGCAGCTTGAAAATCACAGGCACACGTGTGTGCATGCATGCCCAAATCCCAGAGGAGAATGGAGGAGAAGGGATTGTGGCAAAGTCATCTCCCCTGGGGGGGTGATTTCAAATGGAGGGGGGGGTGACTGCTCACTGTCCCTCACTCTATTTCTCTCTTTTTGTCTCGTGCACATAGCCTATAGCAAAAACTATGGGGGAAAAAAATAAAAAACAGGGAGAAAGGAAGGTGGCCTCCAAAAGACATTAGCTTTTCCTGAATTTAGTCTAGTAGAAGCTATAAAAAAAAAGTCTAAACCCTGGTAATCTAACTTATATCAATCTAAACAGACATAAACACCTTCTGGTTCCTCCTAAATGATGCTAAAATGTGACCAAAGATTAAGACTTAAAATGATTATGTCTTGGGAACCAGCAGGTGGTGTGGTGGTTAAGGCACTGGACATTCCCAAATAGCCAGCCATGGTTCGAGTCCCAGACCTGGTGGCTTGCTTTCTCACTGGCTCTCTCTCTCTTTCTCTGTGTCTGGCTCTGGTCAAATTAAAATAAAATAAATGAATGAATGAATGAATAAATAAATTTTTTTAAATGATTATGTCTATTATCTTCCTAGCTTTAAAAATAACTTTGATGATGATTTTCTTGGAAAACTATGTTTCCAATTTTGAGTGAACATTTCATCTAAAAGGCCTATGGTTTACCATGCAATGTTATACCATTTATAAATCTCATCTGGAACATTTTTCAAAGGAAATTTTTAGACTGCTATTTAAACATCTAATTTAGAAAAATTGATAATAGAAATAAAGAGGGCTTAATAAGCAAGTTTCTCACCGACAAAATTTAGTAATTCATATTCTTATTTTGTTTTAGAATAAATTATTTCTGCTGAAGAAAACCTACATTAATAAATACACTTTTTTTTTTGCTGTAGGGTGTGGGCACTTGCTGAAGAAACAGAGAGATAGAAAGTGAGAAATCAGCCCCTGGGAGGATAGCCATGCCACAACCCCTTCTCCGTTCTCCTCTTGGGATTTCGGGCACACATGCACATGCACTCCAGATTGAGTTTCAAGCTCCTGAACTCAAACCATGGTTGCCCACTTGGGAGTCCAGCATCTTAACCCCTATGCCACCTTCTGGCCCCAATAAATACACATTTTTAACATTGGAAAAATAATATACAATGTAATAAAGTGCACATAAAAGGAGAGTAGAAAATTGGCTATATATAAAATCAATGCTAGATCAATTCCTCAATTTATCCTGATAAAATAATCAAAGACAAAATCTGTCCAAGATAGTAAGTCATAATATTTTTAAAAATGTATAAAAAACAAATAATAAAAATAAAAAGTTTGGATCAGCACCATGGTACAGAGATTAAGGGAGCCAGATCCCACATGGCTGAACTGCAGTTTCAACCCTAGCCCCAATGCCTGGAAAAACACACCAGGCACATGTATGTGCATGCCTAATAACCCCAAAGAATGAAAAAATGGAGAAGGGATGGTAGGTGTGACTTTGCCCCACTGGAGGGATGCGCTCTCCCTCTTTCTGTCCCTCTCTGGCAAGCACACAAACCCTCTAGCAATTTTTTAAAATGCTACTGATTAGGAATAGCAGATAGTGTGGTGGTTAAGGAGCTGGATCCTTCATAGCTGTCTCCACTGTTTGAGTTCCAGACCTTGCAGCTTGAGGAACACACCAGGTGCATGTGTGTGTGGGCATGCACACCCAAAATCCCAAAAGAAGAGAAAAAAAGGAGAAAGGACAGTGATCATGACCTACTGGGATGGCTTCTTGCTTTCCCTCTCTCCCCCCTCCCCCTTTCTCTCTCTCTCTCTCTCTCTCTCTCTCTCTGTGTGTGTGTGTGTGTGTGTGTGTGTGTGTGTGTGTCTGGTGAGCACATATACCTTCTGGCAAATTCAAAATTTAAAAACTCCAAAGATTTCTTGTAACTTCCAAGGAAAGTTTGAAGGAACTACAGGAGACAGAAGAAAAAAGGCTGCAGGTGAATTGCAGCATGAAGACACTGCTGGGGGAGAGGGGGTAGTGGTGGCAGTGGCCATGCCCCTCACAGAATAAACAAACTTTTTTTTTTTATTTGCCAGAGGTGAGCATGCACTCACCGGAGAGACAGAGATGCAGAGAAAGAGGAAGAAGGAGAGCAACTCACAATGAGACACAAACTGCAATCTGTTCTCCTTTCTCCACCTGGTCATAATTCTGAGCATGCAGGTGCCCAGTAGGTTTTTCAAGCCACAGGGTCTAGAAGTCCAACCATGCACTAGGCCATGTGGGTTACAGATGCCTTAACCACCAGGCCACAGAGCCAACCCTAAACTTTTTTTCGTTTTGTTTGTTAGGTTTTTGCCACAGGGTGTGTAAGCTCACCAGAAAGAGAGAGAGAGAGAAAAAAAAAGATAGTGAGAGAGAAAGTGAGAAATCACCCCCCAGGGGGGATGACCATGCCACAATCCCTTCTTCTCCACCTTCCTCTCGAGATTTTGGGCACACACACACACACGCCCAGAGTGAGTTTCAAGCCACTAGGTTGAGGTTTGAACCATGGTCAGCTGTGTGCGAGTCCAGCCATAACCACCATACCACCTCTTGGCCTCCTAAAAATTTTATTTATTTAAAACAAGTAATTCAATCTTTATGAAAGGGGTAATAAAAGAAACCTCCAGAATTCCTATCAAGTAAATTAAATTTTCGGGTAATAACTAACTTACTCAAAGGTAAAAAGCATATGCCTCATGTCTGAGCTATCCCTTACTTGTTTATCTTAAAATAAAGTTTACTTAATAAGGTCATCTGAAAATATCTCAACAGGTCCAACTTTCACATGGAAATGACCAAGTTCAATTGTGGTAGAATGGAAAGATCCCAAAGATTACTTGATTAATTTCAACACTCTATGGTCTTCAGGGCCAGAATTAAGGCACCTTGGACTACCACATGGCTGACCGTGGTTCGAGTCCTGAACCTGGCAGTTTGCTTTCTCACTTTCCCTCTCTCTCTCTGTCTCTCACTGGTCAACTTCAAAAAAATAAAATAAAATGATGACAATGAATAAAATTAAATGGAAAAAAAAAGAAAAACACTCTATGGTCTTCAAGCAACAGAAGGTATAGGTTTTTCCTTCTCAATTAGTTTTTCACATCATCCTAGACCTTCCTTCATATTATTTCCTCAAATCTACAGATTATCAGAAAATAAATAAAAGCTGGTCTATTCATCGGAAAAGAGCACAATAGAAGGCTCCAGGAAATTCTATTTAGTATTATAACATTTTTCAAACTGTCGGGACCAGCAGTTAGCGTAATGGCTATGTTGCTGGACGCCCATGTAGTCGACTACGGTTCGACTCCCAGACCCGGTGGCTTAAATTCACGCCGGCGCATGTGCATGCGTGCCCAGGATCCTGAGAGAATGGAGGAGAAGGGATTGTGGCGTGGCCATTCCCCCTGGCCGTCCCAGAAGCAACTTCTTGCTTTCTGTCTTTCTGTCTCTGTCATTCTGGAGAGCACATACGCCCTATAGCAAAAACCTCTCCAAAAAGCAAAAAAAAAATTTTTTTCAAATTGTCTGCTGTTGTAATCACCAATCTCCACCCACCTTCAAGAAAAAAAGAGAAAGAAAATGGCTGTCCTTCTTTCTCTGCTCTTAGCTATACTTACTAGACTGAAATGTACAAAATTCCAGATATACATGTTTTCATTTTCATTAATTGCCAGAGAATTAATAGCATGAGAGAGAGAAAAGAGAGAAAGCACCCCCTGATGGCCTGTGGTCATGCCACAATCCCTTCTCCATCTCTCCAGTCTGTCAGGATTTGGGGCATACTGCACATATGCCTGGCATGTTTTTTAAGCCTTTGGAGCAGGGATTCAAATGATTTCTTAATCGCTAGGCTATGGGGCCAGCCTCCAGATAGTCATGTATTTTTGACCTTAAAAAAAAAAAAAAGGCAATTTCATATGATCCCAGTAATACTTAAATATTCAAGCAAATAGATGCCATATGTGTTCTACTATAGATTCTGCCAGTACTGGGTTCAATCGTGTGTGTTGTTTTCATATTTAGTATTTGGCCAACTGAAACAAGAAAAAATGATGACCTATTATTTGAGTTTTTAATATTTGAGTCTCCATCATAGAGGAGCAGCAATGGTGGCAAAATGAAGGGGGGAAAAAAAGTAAAAAATATCTGCCCTCCAAAAATGTTTAGGTATAAAAGGTAACAGAGACTGGACCACACGTGATCCGTTAGGAGTCCAAAGGTGAACTGCCGTAAACAGGAATCTAAGATGGCTCTCTATATTCCTGTCCCTGGGAAGAATGGGGTGGGGATGGGGGACTGGACACTGGCACAGTAGTAAAGTGCAATATTCTGCAACGCTGACCCAGATGGGAAGATTCCAGATTCACGTCTAGAGACTTCTTGAGTATCCAGGGCACACACATTCCCATGATCCAGGACTGGTTGAAACTGGGGGTGAATTGTAGCAACAAGACTCCACTGAGGTCTCTCTCATGAAACAGATAAACTTAAAAAAAAAAAAAAAAAAAGATGGGGCTAGTGAGTATGATGAGATACTCCCTAACTAGGAATTAATCAAAATTAATCAGCTGACTTTGAATTACTCCAAAGAGAAATCATTCTGGGTGGGCCTGAATTAACCAAATTAGCCCTTTAAAAGACAGTGAATCGTGGGCCAGCAGATGGCATGGAGGTTAGGGTGGCTGGATCCCACGTGGCCAGCTACACAGTTAAAGTCCCAGTGGCTTAGGAATTATACTAAGTGCATGTGTATCCATGCCCAAAATCCTGAGAGGAGAACAAAGGACAAGGGATTGTGGCGTGGTCATACTCCCCAAGGGGCTGATTTCTTACTTTCCCACTCTCTGTCTCTCTCCAGCAGATACATGTGGCCTATGACAAAAACCTTTAAAAAAAATTTTTTTAAATAAACTAAACTGGAAGTAACTCGATCTGAGAATCTATAAAAGTTCAGTGGCATGTGAGTTATACCTTCACTTCAGGCCAAGAATTAGAGACAGCATTTTGAGAAGAAAATCAATGGATTCTAAGAAATCAATATATGTTCTGTGAACAAATAAAAAGTTCTCATTTGGAGAGGGTTAAGAGAATTAGTGGGAAGAATAAGGCAGTGCAATAGATGGTAGGCAGATTATCAAAAACTACATATTCCTTACTAAGATATTTTAATTTTTGCTCTTAGCAGAGAAACCAATAGAAGTTTTTGGTGGAGATACATTTTCTTGAGAGATTTTTGGTATAGGGCACGTACACTCACTGGACAGAGAGAGACAGACTGACAGAAAGCGAGAAATCACCCCCCAGGGGGATGGCCATGCCAAAATCCCTTCTCCTCTTGGTATCTTGGGCACACACGCACAAATGTCCAGCACGAGTTTCAAGTTGCCGGGTCCAGGATTCAAACCACAGTCAACAACATGGGAATCCAGCAGCATAACCATTACACCATTTGCTGGTTCCAAGACGCAATCTTATCTTACTTACAGTGTATTTTGTGAGGATGAGCAATTGGAATGTCCTCACAAATATTATACATGAATGTTCATAGCCACGTTATTCAAAATAGTCAAAAAGTGAAAAAACACAAATGTCCATCAAATAATGAATAAATAAAACATGGTACGTCAACACAATCGGTGTTATTCAGCAATCAAAATACTATATTCAGTAAAAGAAGTCATCACAAGGGGCCAGGTATTGTATGATTTTATTTAAATGAAATGTCAGAAAAAACACAAATCTGTAAGAGACAGAAAAAAGCAGACTAGTGGTTGTCTGCGTTGAGACTGAAGAGTGATGGGTTAATCAAATTTCCTCAGATTGATAGTGGTCATGGCTACACAACTGGAATATACTAAAATCCACTGAACTGAACTTTAAATTGGTGAATTGTATGATACTTAAATCATCCCCTGATGATGACGAGTGAAAGGCTAGAGGTGAGGAAGCAAACTGTGTAATAACTGAAAAGATGATTTTTGCAAGAGAATGAATTTTTAAGAGGACCAATTTAAGAAATAGAAATGACTTTAACCCCAGGACCTGAGAGATGACTTATGACTTCTACTTGCAAATACATCACAAAAACTAAAGACGTCAACAAGAAACCTACGGAGTTCCATCTGACTGCAGGAAAAGACACTGCTGACCCAGATGTACTTTATTAAACTACCTGGCTTGGATTTCAGATCATCGGCTTTCCTGATATAATACAAAACTGTATGCACAATATTTCTATCTTAGTAACTATTTATTTTGTTTTCTTCTATTCTTCTTCCACATATTACCAGCTGAGGTACTAAAAATACCATAGGAGAAAACATGATATTTACCACTAAATGTTACAGAGAAAAGCTGGACAGACCCAAGTATAGTTGCACAATTTGCTAGTTGTGCTACCATGAACGGATAACTTGAAGTTTCGCTTTTCTACCTGGCAAAAAATAAAGAAATGAGTTTCAAGTTGCCGGGTCCAGGATTCAAACCACAGTCAACAACATGGGAATCCAGCAGCATAACCATTACACCATTTGCTGGTTCCAAGACGCAATCTTATCTTACTTACAGTGTATTTTGTGAGGATGAGCAATTGGAATGTCCTCACAAATATTATACATGAATGTTCATAGCCACGTTATTCAAAATAGTCAAAAAGTGAAAAAACACAAATGTCCATCAAATAATGAATAAATAAAACATGGTACGTCAACACAATCGGTGTTATTCAGCAATCAAAATACTATATTCAGTAAAAGAAGTCATCACAAGGGGCCAGGTATTGTATGATTTTATTTAAATGAAATGTCAGAAAAAACACAAATCTGTAAGAGACAGAAAAAAGCAGACTAGTGGTTGTCTGCGTTGAGACTGAAGAGTGATGGGTTAATCAAATTTCCTCAGATTGATAGTGGTCATGGCTACACAACTGGAATATACTAAAATCCACTGAACTGAACTTTAAATTGGTGAATTGTATGATACTTAAATCATCCCCTGATGATGACGAGTGAAAGGCTAGAGGTGAGGAAGCAAACTGTGTAATAACTGAAAAGATGATTTTTGCAAGAGAATGAATTTTTAAGAGGACCAATTTAAGAAATAGAAATGACTTTAACCCCAGGACCTGAGAGATGACTTATGACTTCTACTTGCAAATACATCACAAAAACTAAAGACGTCAACAAGAAACCTACGGAGTTCCATCTGACTGCAGGAAAAGACACTGCTGACCCAGATGTACTTTATTAAACTACCTGGCTTGGATTTCAGATCATCGGCTTTCCTGATATAATACAAAACTGTATGCACAATATTTCTATCTTAGTAACTATTTATTTTGTTTTCTTCTATTCTTCTTCCACATATTACCAGCTGAGGTACTAAAAATACCATAGGAGAAAACATGATATTTACCACTAAATGTTACAGAGAAAAGCTGGACAGACCCAAGTATAGTTGCACAATTTGCTAGTTGTGCTACCATGAACGGATAACTTGAAGTTTCGCTTTTCTACCTGGCAAAAAATAAAGAAATCTTTACAGGGATGTAATGAAAATTAGAAATAAATTGTGAAGTGTGCCTACTACAGTGCTTGTTACACAAAATTGGTAGTTACTAATATGTCTAACCACAAATTAAACATTAGGTTCATAAAGAACTTTACTAGAGCATACAATTTTTTAAATACATAATTTAATTTGGTATCTAAGCCATCTATAAATATGGACTACAGGAATTTCTATGTGTATAAGATTAATGATTACTACTAGAATATAACTACATTAAATTAATTAAATAAATGAGACTTAGGTCAGTTTATGTGAGTTTTAGAATCAAAGGGATTTTATCACCTGAGATACAAGCACGAAGTAACAAGCTCTGAAATTCACTCAGGTCTTTGCTTTGTTGCTATGCCCACAAATACAAATCAGCAAAAATAAGAGCAGATCCCATCAAAAATAAATTAAGTAAAAAACATAACACTGAATGACTAGCTGGTGAAAAAAGGACTAATTCACCAGCAGTGTAATAAAATAAACTCTAATACCCTCTGATAAAGCCTCTTGACAGAAATGGTCACTAATTCCAAAAGGGTTCTTTAGATTTTCTGGGGTCTTTTTTAGAGGTTTCTGCTATAGGGCACGCGCGCTCGCCAGAAAGACAGAGACAGACATAGAGGCAGAAAGCGAGAAATCACACCCAGGGGGATGGCCACGCTGCAATCCCTTCTCCTCCATTCTCCTCTCGGGATCTTGGGCACGCACGCACATGCGCCTGGCCTGAGTTTAAGCCACCGAGTTCACAACTCAAACCACAGTCAATTACATGGGAGTCCAGTGACATAGCCATTATGCTAACTGCTGGTCCCAGATTTTGTTTTTTAAAATATAGTTCAAAGGAGAAAATTCAAACAAAGATGGATGCCATATTTAAAACTCTATGTAAATTAGAAACAGAGATGGATTCTTAAGGTTTAGTTAGTTTTGTCCAGAGGCCACCACAGGCACACATGACAATCTCACAGTAAAGATACATGGAGATTATCAATCTCCTTCAATGAGTCGACACTATAAAATCTCTTATAGGTGAAACCAGAAAAAGAAAAAAAAAAAGAGAAAGATTAAAGGTCAATAGGTAAGAGTTAAAAAGGAAAAAGAATTTAGATTCTGCTTTATCTTGGAGTATGATTTCATCAAGCACCAAACTGTTTCAAAGTTCATTTAGTTAGTTGGTAGGGGACCAAGAACAGCGACCTAACTATAATGAGATGAAATAGAAAAAGGAAAGTAGAGTTATGAGAAAACTGAAACACCATATATGAAAGAATCAATGCATAATGTTAAGGGGTTTTTTAATGATAGAAAAATCATATCATTGAGATAAGGAAGTAATGCCAGGGTAAAATTCATTACAAGTTGATGACTCAGGGACCACTAGGTGGCATGGTGGTTGCAGTGCTGGACTCCCACATGACTGACCGGGGTTTGAGTCCTGGACCTGGTGGCTTGCTTTCACATTCTCTCACTGTCTCTCTGGTTAAACTGAAAAATAATGATAATAAATAAAATTAAATGAATAATTCTTTTTAAAGAAAATGTTGCTGCCTCTAAAGGGCAAAACTGGAATGTGAAGACTAAAGAAGGGATTGCTTCTTTTCATCAGAAACCCTTCTATATCATTTCCTTTTTAAATAAATCGTATTTAAGGGCCAGCAGGTGGGGTGGTGGTTAAGGTGCTAGGCTCTACATGGTCAACAGTTGTTTGAATCCTAGATATGGCAGCTTCCTTTGTCACTTTTTTTCTCTCTCTCTGGGGAGCACATATGCTCCGTAGGAAATTTACAAATAATAATGATGATAAATAAAACTACATAAATCATTCTTTAAAAAAATAGTTTATTCTACTGTCAATTAATTAGATGGACAAATCTTAATCAGCTATTTAAGAATGATCATAAAGGAGACAGCAGGTGGTGTAGTACTTGTGGTGTTGCACTCCCACGTGGCCAAAAGTGGTTCAAGTCCCACACCCAATGGCTTGAAACTCATACTAGGCATGTATGCATGCCTGCCCAAAATCTCAAGAGGAGAATGGAGGGGAAAGAACTGTAGTGTGGCCATCTCCCTAGAGGAGTGATTTCCCACTTTCTCTCTCTTTCAGTGTCTCCAGAGAGCAAACATACACAATAGAAAAAAATCTCTCTTAAAAAAAAAAATCATTAGGACCAGCAATTGGTGTAATGGCTATGTCGCTGAACTTCTATGTAGTCAACTGCAGTTCGAATCTCAGATCTGGTGGCTTAAACTCATACCAGGTGCGTGTGCGTGCATGCCCAAGATCCTGAGAGAATGGAAAAGGGGTTGAGGTGTGGCCCTCATAAAGAACTTTACTAGAGCATACAATTTTTTAAATACATAATTTAATTTGGTATCTAAGCCATCTATAAATATGGACTACAGGAATTTCTATGTGTATAAGATTAATGATTACTACTAGAATATAACTACATTAAATTAATTAAATAAATGAGACTTAGGTCAGTTTATGTGAGTTTTAGAATCAAAGGGATTTTATCACCTGAGATACAAGCACGAAGTAACAAGCTCTGAAATTCACTCAGGTCTTTGCTTTGTTGCTATGCCCACAAATACAAATCAGCAAAAATAAGAGCAGATCCCATCAAAAATAAATTAAGTAAAAAACATAACACTGAATGACTAGCTGGTGAAAAAAGGACTAATTCACCAGCAGTGTAATAAAATAAACTCTAATACCCTCTGATAAAGCCTCTTGACAGAAATGGTCACTAATTCCAAAAGGGTTCTTTAGATTTTCTGGGGTCTTTTTTAGAGGTTTCTGCTATAGGGCACGCGCGCTCGCCAGAAAGACAGAGACAGACATAGAGGCAGAAAGCGAGAAATCACACCCAGGGGGATGGCCACGCTGCAATCCCTTCTCCTCCATTCTCCTCTCGGGATCTTGGGCACGCACGCACATGCGCCTGGCCTGAGTTTAAGCCACCGAGTTCACAACTCAAACCACAGTCAATTACATGGGAGTCCAGTGACATAGCCATTATGCTAACTGCTGGTCCCAGATTTTGTTTTTTAAAATATAGTTCAAAGGAGAAAATTCAAACAAAGATGGATGCCATATTTAAAACTCTATGTAAATTAGAAACAGAGATGGATTCTTAAGGTTTAGTTAGTTTTGTCCAGAGGCCACCACAGGCACACATGACAATCTCACAGTAAAGATACATGGAGATTATCAATCTCCTTCAATGAGTCGACACTATAAAATCTCTTATAGGTGAAACCAGAAAAAGAAAAAAAAAAAGAGAAAGATTAAAGGTCAATAGGTAAGAGTTAAAAAGGAAAAAGAATTTAGATTCTGCTTTATCTTGGAGTATGATTTCATCAAGCACCAAACTGTTTCAAAGTTCATTTAGTTAGTTGGTAGGGGACCAAGAACAGCGACCTAACTATAATGAGATGAAATAGAAAAAGGAAAGTAGAGTTATGAGAAAACTGAAACACCATATATGAAAGAATCAATGCATAATGTTAAGGGGTTTTTTAATGATAGAAAAATCATATCATTGAGATAAGGAAGTAATGCCAGGGTAAAATTCATTACAAGTTGATGACTCAGGGACCACTAGGTGGCATGGTGGTTGCAGTGCTGGACTCCCACATGACTGACCGGGGTTTGAGTCCTGGACCTGGTGGCTTGCTTTCACATTCTCTCACTGTCTCTCTGGTTAAACTGAAAAATAATGATAATAAATAAAATTAAATGAATAATTCTTTTTAAAGAAAATGTTGCTGCCTCTAAAGGGCAAAACTGGAATGTGAAGACTAAAGAAGGGATTGCTTCTTTTCATCAGAAACCCTTCTATATCATTTCCTTTTTAAATAAATCGTATTTAAGGGCCAGCAGGTGGGGTGGTGGTTAAGGTGCTAGGCTCTACATGGTCAACAGTTGTTTGAATCCTAGATATGGCAGCTTCCTTTGTCACTTTTTTTCTCTCTCTCTGGGGAGCACATATGCTCCGTAGGAAATTTACAAATAATAATGATGATAAATAAAACTACATAAATCATTCTTTAAAAAAATAGTTTATTCTACTGTCAATTAATTAGATGGACAAATCTTAATCAGCTATTTAAGAATGATCATAAAGGAGACAGCAGGTGGTGTAGTACTTGTGGTGTTGCACTCCCACGTGGCCAAAAGTGGTTCAAGTCCCACACCCAATGGCTTGAAACTCATACTAGGCATGTATGCATGCCTGCCCAAAATCTCAAGAGGAGAATGGAGGGGAAAGAACTGTAGTGTGGCCATCTCCCTAGAGGAGTGATTTCCCACTTTCTCTCTCTTTCAGTGTCTCCAGAGAGCAAACATACACAATAGAAAAAAATCTCTCTTAAAAAAAAAAATCATTAGGACCAGCAATTGGTGTAATGGCTATGTCGCTGAACTTCTATGTAGTCAACTGCAGTTCGAATCTCAGATCTGGTGGCTTAAACTCATACCAGGTGCGTGTGCGTGCATGCCCAAGATCCTGAGAGAATGGAAAAGGGGTTGCGGCGTGGCCATGCCCCCTCAGGGGGTGATTTCTCACTTTCTGTCTCTCTCTCTCTGTCTTTCTGGTGAACACATGTGCCCTATAGCAAAAACCTCTAGGGAAAAAAATCTAGTTTTTTTTTTCTATTAGAAGAAATAAGGTGCTAGACTAAAATTGTCCAAATGTATACACATGGCTGACTGTGGTTCAAGTCCCAGCCCTGGTGGCTTGCTTTCTCTCTCTCTCTCTCTCTCTCTCTCTCTCTCTCTCTGTGTGTGTGTGTGTGTGTGTGTGTGTGTGTGTGTGTGTGTCTGGTGAGCACATGTGCCCTATAGAAAATTAAAGTAATAATAACAATAAATAAAATTAAATAAATAACTACAAAAAAATTACTAGGGTAACAAAAAACTATAAAAACAGATGTTCATCAAAGTGTTATTTATGAAAGAATATAAAATAACCTCACTGTCTATCCACAGATGACCAGTTAAATAATTCACAGTAAAAAAGGAACACTTACTGGGAGCAGCAGATGGTGTAATAGTTACATTGCTGGACTCCCACACAGTAGATCACAGTTCAAGTCCTGAACCCAGCACCTTAAAAATCACACTGAGCACGTGTACGTGCATGCCCAGGATCCTGAGAGGAGAATGGAGAAGGAACTGTGGCGTGGCCATACTCCTAGGGGGGCGGGGGGTAGATTTCTCACTTTCTCTCTCTCTCCCCGGTGAGCGCATGCACCCTCTAACAAAAAAATCTCTCTTCAAAAGACAAAAAGCAAAGGAATACTTATTTATATAATATCTCCACCTCTAAAGTCCTTTCTTCCCAATAAAGTCAAAGCTCACACAATAATGTAATTGTGTATTTAATGGCACAGCCATGGTCCATCAACTGATGTAAAACATATGTATGATACTCTAAGCTTAAAAATGCAACATATGGGGCCGGCAGGTTGAGGCACTGCACTCCCACACGGCAAACCATGGTTAGAGTCCCTGGACCAGATGGCTTGCTTCCTTTCTCTCTCTCTGGTTAGCATACCCTATGTAAAATTTTAAAATAATAATAAAATAATAATAAATAAAATTAAATAATTCTTTTTTTAAAATGCAACATATAACATCTTTATAAGGATGAATTTTATATTTTAAAATTTATTTATTTATTGTATCTTTGCTATAGTGTACATGTGCTCACTAGAGAAAGACAGAGGGAGAGAGAGAGAGAGCAAGTTGCCAGGTTCAAGACTTGAACCACAGTCTACAACGTGGGAGTCCAGCACCATAACCAACACATACCTGCTGACCCCGTGGATAAATTTTATTTTTTAGGTTTTTGCTATAGGGCATATGTGCTCACCAGAGAGATACAGGGGCAGGGAGTGAGTAATCACCCTTCGGGGAGACAAGTACGCTACAATCCTTTCTCTTCCATTCTCCTCTCGGGATTTTAGGCACACACATGCCCAGCATAATTTTCAAGGCACCAAGTTGAGGAATCAAACCCTGGTTGGCCATGTGGGAATCCAGAGTCCAAACGAACAAAAGACACACACTGACTCAATTGATAAAAAAAAGAAAGCAGCATATTGCTTACAAAAAAAAATACCTCATTGATAAAGACATACAATTAGACTAAAAATGAAACGATGGAAAGATTTTTCATGTAAACAGACAATTAAAAAATTGTCTGGAGTCACGACACTGATATCAGACAAAACAGATTTCAAGATAAATCGGTAAAAAGAGACTAAGGACACAATATAGCACTGAAAAGATTAATTCACCAAGAGGATGTAACAATTATACATATTTATGCACCTAACACTAGGGAACCCAAATATGTAAAAGAAAGACTGCTAGATCTACAGGGAGAGACTGACTGCAATACACAAACTGGAGATTTCAATATCGCACCTTCACTACTACACAGGTCATCTAGACAAAAATTAAACAAAGACACAGGCGCTAACTGACCGCAAACCAATTGGACCTGACAGACATTTCAAAAACATTTACCCTAGCAACTACAAAATATATTTTTTCCTTATCCTCACATGTAACATTTTCTAAAGTTGACCACATTATAAGGCACAAAACAAGCCTTTACAAATTTAAAATACAGAAACTACAACCAGCATCTTTTCCAACCACAATGGAATTAAACTTGAAATCAGTAACAAAAAGACACCTTGAAAATACAGAAAAATGTGGAAAACTAAACAATCTACTCCTCAACAATTCAAAACTACTAAAGAAATTAAACCTGAAATCAAAAGATTTGTGAAACGTATGATAATAAACACAATTCTCTAGAATCTGTGGGCCACAACAAAAAGTAGCCATAAGAAGGAAATTTTCAGCAATTAGTGTTCACAAAAAAATAGAAAGACAGCAAATAAATAACTTGAAGACACATCTCAAGAAACTGGAAAAGTAATGACAAAAAAACAAACTAAAAAAACTGGGCCAAGGTGCTGATTTCTACATGGCCAATCAAGGTTCGAGTCCCAGACCTGGCGGCTTGTTTTCTCACTTTCCCTCCCTCTCTCACTTGCTCTCTCTCTCTCTCTCTGTCTCTCTCTTACTCTTTCCATTTCTGGTCAAATTAAAAAATCAATCAATAAATAGTTAATAAAAATAATTTTTAAAACTAGGCCAACAGGTGACATGGAGGTTAAGGAGTTGGATCCCACATGGCCAACACTGTGGTTCAAGTCCCAGAACTAGTGGCTTGAAATTCACACCAGGGATGTGTGTATGTTCCCAAAATCCCAAGAGGAGACTAGAGGAGAATGGACTGAGGTGTGATCACGCTGCCCCCCCACCCCAGGGAAGATTTCCAACACCCCACCTACTCCCCGCCATCTCTCTCTGGTGAGTGCACACAACACTATAGCAAAAACAAAAACAAAAATATAAGAAAAATAAAAATAATAAAGATTAGAGTTGAAATAAACAAAATAGAGGATAAAAAAAACATAAAAAATTAAAAATTAAAAATTTCTGTTGTTTACTTTATTTCATGAAAGACAAAGAGAGAGCTAGGCACCCCCAACAGGGCCTTCCTGACACCATCCACTTCCAGTCCTAGTTGGCAGGCCCAGGGAGGTTCCCATGTGGATCCAGCTGCAGTACCATTGCACCACCATCTGGATCCAAGAATTGGTTCCTTGAGAGGATAATAAAATTACCAAGCCACTAGCTATACAAATCAAGAAAAACAGAGAGAGAAACCAGATAAAGAAAATCAGGGACCAGCAGTTAGCGTAATGGCCATGTCGCTGGACTCCCATGTAGTTGACCATGGTTCAAGTCCCGGACCTGGTGTCTTAAACTCATGCTGGGCGTGTGTGCATGCATGCCCAGGATCCCAAGAGGAGAATGGAGGAGAAGGGATTACGGCGTGGCCATCCCCCTGGGGGGGGGGGGGTTGACTTCTCGCTTTCTGTCTCTCTCTGTCTTTCTGGCGAGCGCACACACCCTAGAGCAAAAATCTCTCCCAAAAAAAGAAAACCAGTAACAGAACTAGTCATCTTTTTTATAAAATAGATTTTTACTATAGGACACGGGCACTCACCAGAGAGAAAGAAAGCAAGAAATCACCACGCCCCCACTACCCCACTCCTGGAGGGATGGCTATGCCACAGTTCTTCTCTTCCATTCTCTTCTCAAGATTTTGGGCAGGGACCAGCAGTTAGCATAATGGCTATGTTGCTTAACTCCCATGTAGCCGACTGTGGTTCGAGTCCTGGACCCAGTGACTTAAAACTCACGCTGGCGCATGTGTGTGTGTGTGCCCAAGATCCCGAGAGAAGAATGGAGGAGAAGGGACTGCGGCATGGCCATCCCCCCTGGGGGGCGATTTCTTGCTTTCTAGCTCTCTGTCTCTCTCTGTCTTTCTGGCGAGCGCGCGCGCCCTATAGCAAAAACCTCTTAAAAAAATAAAAATTGGGGGCATGCATGCACACGCACATGCGCCTAGCGTGAGGCTTTTTTTTTGAAGAGATTTTTGCTATAGGGCACGTAACCTTGCCAGACAGACAGACAGAGACATAGAGACAGAAAGCGAGAAATCACCCCCCAGGGGGGATGGTCACGCCGCAATCCCTTCTCCTCCATTCTTCTCTCGGGATCTTGGGCACGCACACACACGCGCCCGGCGTGAGTTTTAAGCCACTGGGTCTGGGACACGAACCGCGGTCAACTACGTGGCCATTACGCTAACTGCTGGTTCCCCACCTAGTGTGAGTTTTAAGATGTCAGGTCCAGGACTCGAACCACGGCCTACTACATGGGAGTCCAGCAACATAACCATTACACCATCTGCTAGTTCCAAAACTGGTCATCTTATAACACATATATCAGAAGTACAAATTATTATGAGAGAATACTATGAGGAACTACATGCCAACGAAACAGAAAATCAAGATAAGATGAATGAATTTCTGGATATATCAAGCTACCTAGATTAAACCAGGAAAAATATAAAGCCTGAATAGACTAATAACCACCAATGAGATTAAATTAGTAATAGTCTCCCAACAAGGAAAGGTCCAAGGGCTTCACTTTTGAATTCCATAAAACTTTGTAAGAATTAACCCCAATTCTCAAGCTATTTTTAAAGATCCAAAAGGGATCTTCTAGACTCCCGAAATATTCAGAGAAGAAGCCATTTTAAAGCTGAGGTGTGCCCCGGCCTGTTGAGGAAAGCCATGCTCTACACTCTATCTTCTAGACTCCCGAAATATTCAGACAAGCAGAGGAGAGATTTTGTCACAGAATGACCAGAAACAACCGCAGAGGCACAAGAAACATGAGAAACCTAGGACCAGCAGTTGGCATAATGGTTATGATGCTGGACTCCCATGTACTCGACCATGGTTCGAGTCCCGAACCTGGTGGCTTAAACCCATGCCAGGAGTGTGTGTGTGTGCCCAAGATTCCAAGAGGAGAATGGAGGAGAAGGGTTTGTGGCATGGCCATCCCCCCAGGGAGTGATGTCTCATTTTTTATTTGTCTCTCTCTTTCTCATGAACACACGCACCCTATAGCAAAAACCTTTCAAAAAAAAAAAAAAAAAAAAAAACATGAGAAGCCAAGAAAATATCTCTCCCCTAAGGGAAAAGAACAATCCCTCATCATCCACAGACAGTACAGTAAAACTCGTGTAAATGTCTGACAGAGTATTCAGAATATTCATAGTGACAAAACTAAATGAGATGCAAGAGCTGAGAGATAATGAACTCTAGAAGATGCAGGAGAAAAGAGACAAGTTCCAGGAGGTGTCGAAGTTCTTCCATGATCTGAAAGAAGACATACACACCATAAAAAAAGAATCAAATGGAGCTATTAGAGATGAAGGCTGCCATTCAGGAAATCAAAACCTCCCTCGAAAGCATTAAAAGCAGATTAGTTTATACAGAAAATCGAATCACAGATACAGAAGGCAAAACCTCTGATCTAGAAAAAAACAACCCAAAAAACTGAGAAAATACCCCCCCCCAAGTGAGAATACTTTACGAGAAATACTAGACAGCATTAAGTGCCCAAACAGCCACATAATCGGTATCCCAGAAGGTGAAGAAACTAATAAGGGTACTGATAATCTATTCCATGAAATATTGGAAGAAAACTTTCTTAATCTAGAGAGGCATTCAAATATCCAGATCCAAGAAATACAAAGTACCCTTAATAGAATCAACCCAAGAAGATCTTCTCCAAGGCATATCATAGCAAGACTGGGCAAATCTATAAACAAAGACAAGATACTGAAATTTGCAAGAGAGAAACATCAGGTTACTTATAAAGGTTATCCAATCAGGTTAACCTCAGACCTCTCATCAGAAACAATGTGAGCAAGGAAAGAATGGGAAAATATATTCAAAGTGTTAAGTGAAAAACAGTTTCAACCAAGAACACTATACCCAGCAAGATTATCTTTCATATGGAAAGGATAAAAACATTCTCAGATATCAAGACCTAAAAGAATTTGCCAATAGCAGACCCACTCTTCAAGAAGTTCTGAAAGGGGTGTTCTACCAGGAAAACTAAAGACACATAAAGAAATAAGTGAACTGGGACCAGCAGTTAGAGTAATGGCTATGTCGCTGAACTCCCACATAGTCGACTGAGGTTTGAGTCCCGGACCCAGTGGCTTAAACTCACACAGGGCGCATGTGTGTGCCTGCCCAAGATCCTGAGAGGAGAATGGAGGAGAAGGGATTGTGGCGTGGCCATCCCCCTTGGGGGGTGATTTCTCGCTTTCTGTCTCTCTGTCTGTCTCTGGTGAGCACACGTACCTTATAACAAAAACCTCTCCAAAAAGGAAAAAAGAAAAAGAAAAAAGTAAATAAAAGGCAAGCAAGAAAACGACCAATTTAAAGCTAGGGATAAGAAATATCAATAATAAGGTTGAATGTTATCTTCTAGGATTTAAACAGAAAGATTGGACCACAGTGACACTGCATATTCAACAGAAGACAATTTGAACATAAGACTGAACTGGCAAAATAGAATTTTATGACTTTGGAGTAAAACATTATTAATTTTTTTTTACTATGCTTTGTCTTCCCATTTTAAGCATCATACTTTATTCTGAGTTGTTAAGACATCCAGCAATTTTTTAAAATATTTTTCTTGTTTGTTTCTTTGAATAGAAACAAACTTTTCTTGCTTCCTGACTCCTCTGGAATTGGAAAATATTAGGGAGTATACTTATTTTGTGGCAGAAGGGCTTTTTGTATAAGTTCAATAATGCTTGTTGCATTCAATCAGAAATTGGAAATACTCATTATTGGACAGGGCTTTGACAGGCATGTCATATCTGAAGATTAATCAGGAAACCATGAAACTAAGGTGGATCTCAAGAAAGCTAACAGAAGCTCTTAGAAAGATGGCCGGGCACCATAAATAGTTCTCTCTGGCAGAAAGGATTAGAGGGAATATATGAAAGAATTTATAACATAAAATAACCTGTACTTTTCCAGCCCAGCACTGTAATCAGTAGAGATTGCAAAAGAGCAACCACACCAGAGGATTATCTCGAGAAGGACTTTGAAGGAAGAAAAAGAGACTGAACTTTGCTAGCAGATAGTATATCACAGAATACTTGGTAGGCAGGGCTGAATTGAGAAGGTTTATGTGTGACTTGTGTGCTGGGCATTTGCTTTTCAATTTGAGTAGTTGACATGTAAATATTTCATCAAAAATACTTAAAACCATACTGTCTCTGGTGTTATAGAGTCACAAACAAAATTATAAGAAATATTTTGAACATTATTTTTAAAATTCAGTATTTTAAAATTTTGAAAGTTGTTTATTAACTGTCAAGAACTATGGAGTATGAGCACAAATTTTTGATATGTAAAGTAAATATTTGTGGAAAAATGTAAAAATAAATGAAACAAATAAAAGAAAAAAATTAAAGATCCAAATGGAAGGAACCCTTCCAAACTCATTCTATGAAGTCTCCATTACCCTCATGCCAAAAGCAGACTAGAATAAAACAAAAAAAGAAAACTACAGACCTCCCTGATGAATATAATATAAAAAACCTTGGGACCAGCAGTTAGCCTAATGGCTAGCCAAAAGCAGACTAGAATAAAACAAAAAAAGAAAACTACAGACCTCCCTGATGAATATAATATAAAAAACCTTGGGACCAGCAGTTAGCCTAATGGCTATGTCGCTGAACTCCCGCGGCTCGCCGCCCCGACCCCGGGGGCTTACAACTCACACCGGGTGCGTGTGCGTGTGTGCCCAAGATCCCGAGAGGAGAATGGAGGAGAAGGGATTGCAGCATGGCCATCCCCCCTGGGGGGTGATTTCTCACTTTCTGTCTGTCTGTCTGTCTGGCAAGCGCACGCGCCCTATAGCAAAAAATCCTCTCAAAAAAAAAAAAAAAATTTTGAATCCAATAGTACATTAAAAAGATGATACACCAAGACAGGTAGACTTTTATCTCAGGGATGCAAGAATGGTTCAACATACACAAAACAATAAATGTAATGTATCACATTAACAGAAGAAAAGATAAGAACCATATGAGTATATCAGTTGATGCATAAAAGGCATTTTATAATCTACAACATCTTTTCATGATTAAGGCTCTCAGCAAGAGAAGTATAGAATGGAAATTTCTCAATATCATGAAAGTCATATATGACAAACCCGTTCGTAACATTATACTGAAAAGGGAAAAGCTGAAAGCTTTCTCACTAAAAACTGAAACAAGACAAGGCCGCTCACATTCTCAAGAAAGTTTTATTACTTTTAAACATAGTGCTCAAAGTCCTAACCAATGCAATTAGATGAAAGAATAAAATAAAAACATTCAAATTGGGGGAAAAAAGGTGGTAAACTGGCCCTATTCACAAATGGCATGATTATATATATATATGAAACCCAAAAGAATCCATGAAAAAACTCCTAGGTATGATAAATGAATCACTAAAGGGACAGGATACAAAACTAATATAAAAATATCTATACCAGTTTGGGGACCAGCAGGTGGCCTAATGGTTAAAGTGCTGAACTTCCACGTGGTCGACCATGACTCAAGTTCCAGGCAGAAGGTGGGTGGAAAGGGCAAAGGAAAGAGACACTTAGCAGATATAAGAATCCAAAGTTCTCTGTTGAAAATGATGTGCCATGTATCCTTGATTTGATTGTCACATACTACATGCAGATTTTTTTTTTTTTTGGAGAGATTTTCACTATAGGGCGCGTGCGCTCGCCAGACAGACAGAGAGAGACATAGAGACAGAAAGTGAGAAATCACTCCCCAGAGGGTATGGTCACGCCGCAATCCCTTCTTCTCCATTCTCCTCTTGGGATCTTGGGCACGTACGCACACGCGCCCGGCGAAGCCACCGGGTCCAGGACGCGAACCGCGGTCGACTACGTGGGAGTCCAGTGACATAGCCATTACGCTAACTGCTGGTTCCCTACATGCAGATTTTGAAAAACTGTATTATGTACCATAGAGATGTGCAATGATTGAATGTAAATAAGAAATTGTAAAAGATTTTTTTTAATGGGATAAACTGTTTTTTACTGGACTTTCATTCTGTGCTGGATGACAGGACAAGTAGATTTACACCTGGCTATCACCTTTCCTGAAAGAGTACTGATCAACCCAGACTAAATTTTTGTCTCCATGGAGAAGTCTCCACTGACAGGTTGACCTACTCGATATTTCTAAGTAACCTGAAAAAGGATCTAGAAGCATGATTTACTAATTAGATTTACATAAAGCTATAAGATGACAAAATCATAACCTTAAAGAAATTATAAGCTGAGCTGGGCACGTGTACATGTGTGTCCAAGATTCTGAGAGGAGAATGGAGGAGAAGGGATTGTGGTGTGGCCATCCCACCTCGGGGGGTGATTTCTCGCTTTCTGTCTCTCTGTCTGGTGAGCACATGCACTCAATAGCACGTGCCCTATAGCAAAAAAAAACTCTCAAAAAACAAACTGTTGGCATCGCAGGGCCTCTCTCCAAACGTGTCTCTACAACAAACAAACAAACCAAAAAAAAGCTTTTGGGACCAGCAGATGGCATAATGGCTATGTCGCTGGACTTCCACGTAATTGACTACGGTTTAAGTCCCAGACCCAGTGGCTTAAGCTCATGCCAGGCGTGTGTGTGTGCATGCCCAAGATCCTGAGAAGAGAATGGAGGAGAAAGGATCATGGTGTGGCCATCCCTGCTGGGGGGTGATTCCTCGCTTTTTGTCTCTCTGTCTCTCTATGTCTTTTTGGTGAGCACACGTACCCTATAGCAAAAAACCTCTCCAAAAGAAAAAAATAAAGAGAAAAATCTAATTTCTCTAAATATTGGGTCATCAGAAAAGTCATAACTCATTTTTTCAAAGAAAAACAGAAAAATATACTATGATTTGTCCAACAACCCAATAAGATATATAAGACAAAATTGGGGCTAGCGGGTGGCACAGTGGTTAAAGGCGCCAGACTCCCACATGGCTGACCACAGATGGAGTGCCAGACCTAGCAACTTGCTTTCTCCCTTTCCCTTCCCCTTTCTTCCCCTGTCTCTCTCTAGACAAATTAAGTAATAATACTATTAATAATAAATAACGAATGGAATTAAATAAATAATTCCTTAAAAAATATGTAACACAAAATTACAAAACATGGTAAAATCCCATAGTTTATACTACAAAGCATGTCAATATAAGAAAGTTACCAATAAATTTCAAATTAGTTCACACCTTTTAGTTTTGCCATTTCCCCACTCCCATATATGATCCTCTTGAAGTAGAGTTAAAAAAAAATAATAACCGCTTAATTCTTTCCTTTCTCTCTTTCTTTTTTTTTTTTTTAGGAGGTTTTTGCTATAGGACACATGTGCTCGCCAGAAAGACAGAAAGAGAGAAATTACCCCCCAGGAGGGATGGACACGCCACAATCCCTTCTCCTCCATTCTCCTCTCAGGATCTTGGGCATGCACACACATGTGCCCAGTGTGAGTTTAAGCCAACAGGTCCAGGACTTGAACCACAGTCGACTACATGGGAGTCTGGTAACATAGCCATTATGCCAACTACTGGTCCCAATTCTTTTTCTTTTTTAAAAAAGACTTATTTATTTATTTGTTTTAATTTGACCAGAGAGGGACAGACAGAGAGAGAGGAAAACTGAAAATGCAAGCCGCTAGATCTGAGACTTGAACCACAGTCGGCCATGTGGGAGTCCAGTGCCCTTAACCACCAAGCCACCTGCTGGTCCCATGCTTAATTATTTTCTTGTTCATATGCTCAATCAGTCCACATAATTATGGCTAATGATTATAGCTAATGATTTTATTATTTAAAAATAATAAAAGCTCCCTGATAAATCCTGATCCAAGTACAAACCTGTATAAACCAAGTTACAAAGTACACACGTTACAATTACATATGTAATAAACAGCCATTCTAAAATTTGAGTCCAACTTTTGATGCTTTTTTGATTATCTGCAGACAATTTATTTAAACTGGCTGTGACACCATAGCATAGAGCCTGCATACAAGATAGCAAAAAGTAAAATCTTGGTACAATTTGTAAAGACTGGCCAGGAGTCTTATTGCCTTTCAAGGAATCTAACTTATTTAATAAAAGTGACATATGGGTACCATATGCTGAGGCAGTAGGAAGTGAACTGCAGGTTAGTCTTTATTTTATAACATAGAAATGAGGTTAATGAACTCAGACACTAGAGGAATAATGGCTAACACATAACCCTGAGGTTGAGAAAAAGGGCAACTAAACTTTAAAGCACCAGTCAACCATTTTCCTACCCATACAGTTAAAAATGTGTACAACACTATAAAAGTGAAACAGATACTTATATCAGTAAGAATGGAAACAATTTATTAAAATGTGGAGACCACCATATTTTAAAGTAACCATTTACTGCCTAAAATCCCCTGTACTTTCAGAATAGGCTTAATTTATAATATACACACATACTTTTCTCACTGATAAAAAGAACTACACATACAGCAGTAGCTTTAAATAGTAAATTTTGACCTAACTCAAAAAATAAGTTTAAAAACTTAGATTCAGACATTACATGTTAACTATATAGAAGTATTAAGACACTCACAGGATCTAGAGTCTCTTCTCCAAAATTAGTAAGTGTACAGATTCATGTATGAGAAACCTTGATAACATGCCTATTGTTTTTGTTTTTTTAATGATTAAGACTGTGCAAGAGAGAGAAGTATACCCAACAGGGTCTTCATCATGCCAAGATCCTCCTTCCCCTCTAGCTCCTCAGGATCCTGGGCACCTATGAGTGTCACCATCATGGTCCTAGGTCAACCTGAGAATAGAAACCCACAGCTACCATATGGCTTCCAGCCTTACAGGGCACCTGTGCTACCAATCATCATAATGGTTTGGCCAACATGCTTATTAGTTAACTAAGTAAATGCATTTCTAAGTTATTTTATGGGACCAGCAGTTGGTGTAATGGCTATGTCACTAGATTACCATGAAGTTGACCGTGGTTGGAGTCCCGGACCTGGTGGCTTAAACTCACGCCAGGCACATGTGCATGCGTGACCAAGATCCTGAGAGGAGAATGGAGAAGAAGGGATCGCAGCATGGTCATCCTCACTGGGGGGTGATTTCTTGTTTTCTGTCTCTCTGCCTCTCTCTGTCTTTCTGGCAAGTGCACACGCCCTATAGCAAAAGCCTCTCCAAAATAAAAAGAAAGTTATTTTACAAAAATAATCCAAAATGTACAATAAAGCTTGTTCTTCAAAGAAGTTATCTGTGGGTCAACAGGTAACACTGTCTGCTGGATCCCACATGGCCAGGTGCACAGTTAAGAGTCCTGGAACAGCAGCTTGAAAATCACACTGGGTGCATATATGTCATGCCCAAAACCCCAAAAGAATAATGGAGGAGAAGGGATTAAGGCATGACCATACCTCAAGAGGTGATTTCTCTCTCTCTTTCTCTCTCAAGAGCATATGCACCTTACAGGCCCCTCCCCCCAAAAAGTGGTTATTTGCACTTCTGTTTATTGCAGCAATATTCACAATAACTGAAAGGTGGACTCAATTTCAATGACCTATCAATGGATAAATGGATTTTTAAAAAGGTAGATATGGAAGAACACTGAGTTCACCATGAGATGTGAGATCTAGTGATTTCAGAGATAAGAGCAATGAAGATGTTCTGCTGAGAATCTGCCCTGGCAAAAAAAAAAGGCAGGCCAGAAGAAGACTGAGTCCACCATGAGAGCTGAGATCTAGTGATTTCAGAGATAAGAGCAACGAAGAGAATCTGAGTTCTGTTGAGAATCTACCCTGGGAGAAAAATGCAATGCCAAAGAGTTTGCAGACCACATCCTCCTGTGCGCCTATGACAGCTCAGATTGATCTTCTAGAATTAGGAAGAAACAGATAACCCATCTGATGACTAGAAATCACCACAGGGTCACAAGAAATACGTGAAACCAAGAAAATACCTCACCCCCTAGGGAAAAGAATAACTCTTCTTCATCCAAAGATAGTACAATGAAAATCATGGAAATGTCTGAAAAAGAATTTAGAGTATCGGGACCAGCAGTTAATGTAATGGCTATGTCACTGGACTCCCATGTAGTGGACTGTGGTTTGAATCCCAGATCTGGTGGCTTAAACTCACACCGGGCACATGTGCATGCGTGCCCAAGATCCCGAGAGGAGAAAGGAGGCAAAGGGATTGCAGCGTGGCCATCCCCTCTGGGGGGTGATTTCTCGTTTTCTGTCTCTTTCTGGTGAGCACACGTGCCCTATAGCAAAAGCCTCTCCCAAAAAAGACAAAAAAAAAAATTTAGAGTATTCATAATGACAAAACTAACACAGATGGAAGAGAAGAGGGAAAACGAACACCAGAAGAAAAAAGCTGATGAGTCCCAGGAGGTGAGGAATTTCTTGCGAAAGCTGAAAGAGAAAACACACACCATAAAAGAGTCAAATGAAACTGTTGGAGATGAAGGCTATAATATAGGAAATCAAAACCTCCTTTTGAAGTATTAAAAGCAGACTAGATCATACAGAAAACTGAATCTCAGATGTAGAGGACAGGATCTTTGGACTAGTAAAATCCACCACAGAGACTGAGAAAATAGTAAAAAAAAAAAAGAGAAAGAAAAAAAAGAAAACAAGATAAGAGAAATACTAGATACCATTAAACGTCCAAACATCCGGATAATTGGTATCCCAGGAGGTGAAGAGACTAATAAGGGCACTGACAATCTATTCCATGAAATCCTGAAAGAAAACTTCCCAAAGATAGAGAGGCATTCAAAGATCCAGACCCAAGAAATACAAACGACCCCAAATAAGATCAACCCAAGATGATCTTCTCCAAGACACATTATAGCGAGATTGACCAAAACCACAAAGACAAGATACTCAGACTGGCAAGAGAGAAATGTCATGTTACCGACAAAGGATATCCCATCAGGCTAACAGCAGACCTCTCATTGGAAACAATGCAAGTAAGGACAGAATGGGAAAATATATTCAAAGTGTTGAGTGAAAAACAATTTCAACCAAGGATACTATACCCAGCAAGATTATCCATCATATGGGAAGAGAAGATAAGAACATTCTCAGATAAACAAAATCTGAAAGAATTTACCAACACCAGACCAGCTCTCCAAGAAGTTCTGAAGGGAGTGCTATCCCAGGAAAACTAAAGTCAGATAAACAGAAAAAAGAGCTAAGAAAATGGTCAGCTTGATGGTAGGGACAAGTACAGAGTTGAATGTTATCCCGAATTTAAACAGAGAGATTGGACTACAGCAGAAGATAAAGTACATGAGCTTGAATTGGTGAAATAGAATTTTATGACTTTAGACTTAACATTACTGACCTTCTATGCTTTGTTTTCCAGTGTTTAGGAGTTTTGTCTTTTCTTAAGTTGTGGACAGGCCTATGTATCTACTATTCAAACAGAAACTTAACCTCTTTCCTGGCTTTAAGTATTAAGCAAAGTTCACTTAACATTTTGTTATTTTGATTTATCAAAGATTTATTAAAGCTAAAACTGCCTTTCTTGAAATTAAAAAGTGTATTTTTTAAAAAATACCTATTTGGTAACCACAGTAAGCTATATGGCCTCAGCTAGGTGCTATTTTATAGTATATTCATTCTATCCACAGAGTTTCATGCATAAAGTCAGCTTTTGTTCACAGATATGTATGTATCAGCTGAACTTACTATTGAAAGTATTTACACTAAGATATTTTGTGAATCAATACAAACAATGTGGGAAAGAATTTTAAAAAATGCAAAAAGTAAAGGTAGATATTTATATATAAAATGGAGTATTATTCAGCTACCAAAAAAAAGAAGGCATACTGTCCTCTACAGCAAAATGGATAAATCTGGAAAACCTTGGTTAAGTGAAATAAGCCGGGTACAAAAGGACAGATTACGATGCTGGAATCCCACCCCCTATGGGGGTGATTTCTTACTTTCTGTCTCTGTGTCTCTGGCAAACGCACAAACCCTATAGCAAAAAAAAAAAAAAAAAAAATTCATGCCAGGCAGGAGTGCGTACATCCCCCAAATCCAGGAGGAGACGAGACTACAGCATGGCCCTTGGAGGGTGATTTCTCACCTTCTGTCTGTCTCTCTGATGAGCACCCGTGCCCTATAGCAAAAAAATTCTTTAAAAAGAAGTTTCTGTTTCCTAATTTTAAGAAAAAATAACAAAACAGTAAATCTGGTATCCAATAACAATCATAACACAAGGCCAGAGGTAAATTTTTTATGGAAAGAGAAAAGGAGACAGATGTACAAGCCAATCTAGCTTAACATAATGTAAAGGTATCTCAATCTCTACTTCTTAAGATCCAATGGGAAAAGAGCTTATTTACCATACCATATATATTTAATTCTCATTACAATCAAACAATGTCTACAATACCAAGAGTTCATGTGGAAAAGCACACACAAACCAGAACCATCAACCTTGAGATACTCACCGTGCTGTAGACTGCTGAGACAGTGGGAGTGAAGATTCGATCTTCGAGAGGCTGCTGTACGGGTCCTCTAGGAATTCTAGGAGAGTGAGTTAAGGATAAGACAACTAAAAAAAAGATGGCATTAGCAAGAAGAGAAAGTGACCACCACAAAATTCTGCCAGTGACCTAAGCTTTTTACCCACTTAGTGTAGTTTTATGCTTCTCAACAGAAACTGAAAAATATTTTAAATTTCCAAATGTGATTAAATCAGTCTCTCCAAAAATGACTCCCATGATAAAACATCCCGTGGAAATTCAAAACACAATTACACAAGGCTCCAAACTTTAGGCCCATGAATAGAATCTGCCATCTTTACTTTTTATTTTAAAAAGACCAAGAACATACAAACAGAATAGTCAATAAGGTAAAACTAATTCATCACGTGGCTATTGCTGACACAGGCCCAGTCTGTTCTGCTAACGACACAGAAATTACAAATACAATTGGCTCCTTCTTTCTCTATTTTAGCTATTTTCCCCATATCTATCCAACAGCTCCCCATTTTTGAAAAGAAGCTCTCCATAATTTTAAATATTTCAATATGTTAGCAGGGTATTCTGTTAAAAGACAAAAGACTACCATTTTACTTAGCTTCAAACTTCAAAGACTTAAGTTCTTATAGCTAGTAAGATGATATTTCAGAATATAAAATGACTTTGTACTCTAGACCTCTATAAGAATGATGAAAGAGTGGCACCAAAAGATCAACAGCATTTCCTTCTGGAGTGTAGTATTGTGTAAGTGTATTATGTGCTTTTTCTACAATGGATAGAAATTAATTGTGTGGTATAAATATGTATTTTTAAAGAATGACTACAAATGTGGTAAACTCAAAATGGAAAAGAATCCTTCCTTAGACCAAACAAATATTTGCTACTTCTCATATCATGGTCCTTTCTATAATAATTCAGAAGATAAAATGAGAGCAATTTTTTTTTTTAAGTTTTTGCCAGAGGGCAGGTAGGCTCCCCACAGCGACAGAAAAAGCTACTACCCAGAATCCCAAGAGAAGAATGCAGAAGAAATAGTGGCTGGTATGGCTATCCCCCAGGGAGTGATTTCTCACTTTCCCTCTGTATGTCTGTCTCTGTCACTCTTCCAGCAAGCAAAACCCTGAAACCCTATGGCAAAAAAATAAAATAAAATAAAATAAAAAATAATAATAAATAAATCACAACCTGGCCTAAGTTTACTGTTGTTTACAGGACAAACTAAATTATGAGTTCATCTCATAAAAAAGTCAATGGAGGGAACCAGCAGTTAGCATAATAGCTATATCGCTGGACTCCCATGTAGTCGACCGCGGTTTGCGTCCCGGACCCGGTGGCTTAAAACTCACGCCGGGGGCATGTGCGTGTGTATGCCCAAGATCCCAAGAGGAGAATGGAGGAGAAGGGATTGCGGCGTGGCCATCCCCCCTGGGGGGTGATTTCTCGCTTTCTGTCTCTATGTCTCTCTCTGTCTGTCTCGCGAGCGCACGTGCCCTATAGTGAAAACCTCTCCAAAAAAAAGAAAAGTCAATGGAGTATTATTCCATAACTTCTAAAAACTCTTGCTTGCTACAAGCTCAATCACCTGTCCAATGGTAAATGAACACTCACTACTACCTCAGCATGAGCAACTAGTGATTGAAACCAAAAAATTTATATTATGGAGCACTTTTCTCTTTTAATTCACAGTGGTAGCTGAACAATTTAAAATATACTAAAAACCAGTGAACTGTACACATTAAAAGAGTGAACTTTATGGAATGAATGTATGAATTTTATCTGAAAAAAAAAAAACCCACGAACTTGTAATTTTAATAATTTGCAACTAGGCTATTAAACCAACCTCTCCACCAAAGAAGCCTACTAAATAAATCAGTATGAGACAATATGAAACATTTTCTCCAGAAACAGGTAAACGCAAGAAATGACACATAATGAAGTTCTTAGACTATAACATACTTCTTAACTCTATCTGCCCTTAAGCTCATTACCAGCTCTCACCAAATCATCTCCAGCATAAATTATTGCTTGCTTGTTTCTCTTTGACTTCAAGGATATAAGCAAATAGGTTTTCATATAATACCACTTAAAATTCTCATTAGACCAATGAAAAGTGTTTTTAATCTTTTTAAAGAATTATTTTATCGGGAACCAGCAGTTAACGTAATGGCTATGTCACTGGACTCCCACATAGTAGACCACAGTTCGCGTCCCGGACCCGTTGACTTAAAACTCACGCTGGGCGCGTGTGCGTGTGTGCCCAAGATCCCGAGAGGAGAATGGAGGAGAAGGGATTGAGGCGTGGCCATCCCCCCTGGGGGGTGATTTCTCGCTTTCTGTCTCTATGTCTCTCTGTCTGTCTGGCGAGCGCACATGCCCTATAGCGAAAATCTCTCCAAAAATAAAAAAGAATTATTTTATTTATTTATTTTATTTTTTGAGAAAGAGACAGATTTTTGCTATAGAGTACTTGCACTCAATGGAGAGACAGAGACAAAGAGAGAGAAAACAAGAAATCACACCCCCTCCCCCCTGGGGAGGGGATGGCCAAGACACAATCCCTTCTCCTCCATTCCCCTCTAGGGATTTTGGGCACACACATAGGCACATTCAGCATGAGTAAGCTGCAGAGTCTGGTACTTAAAACTGCAATTGACTAGGTGGGAGTCCAACAATGTAACCATTACGCTATCTGCTGGTCCTCTATCACTATTATTTTTTTAAATTCGACCAGAGAGAGAGAGAGAAGGAAAGAGAAAAAGCAGGCCACCAGGTCCAGCACTTGACCCCATGGTTGGCCAAGGTGGGAGTCCAGAGCCTTAACCACCATGCCAACTGCTGGCCCCCGTTTTTAAATTTCTAAAACCTATGAATGGAAGAGAAAGGATTATAGCATGGCCATGCCCCAACTGCGTGATTTCTCACTTTCCCTATCTCTGTCTCTCTCTGGCGAACACATGCACCCCCACTAAAAAAGAAAAAAAAATTGAACACAGTCTATACAATTTTTAATTGCAGCAATGCAAGTGGGTAAAATTTCAACAGAAACCTTTTTTTTGGCTAAAGGAAACGAAAGAAAGAGATTTTACAGGACAGAGTATTGGGAGAACTACCCCTCAAAAAAAAACTTAGAAAAGGGGATCAGATTCTCTAACTTACTGAACAAACACATACAAATCCCAGGCTCATCCCTGAGTTATACACAAACTGGACAGATAAAAAGCAACACAGCAAATGTTTTGAAAGCAGGGACCAACAGATGGCATAACGGTCACATCGCTGGACTCCCACATAGTTAACTGTAGTTCGAGTCCTGGACCCAGTGGCTTTAAACTCATGCCGGGGACATATGTGTGTGTGCCCAAAATTCTGAGAGGAGAATGGAAGTGAAGATATTGCCATGTGGCCATGCCTCATGCAAGGGAGGGGTGATTTCTTGCTTTCTGCCTCTCTGATGAGCACATATGCCCTATAGCAAAAATCTCTTTAAAAAATGTTTTGAAAATAAATCAAAATTAGGGACCAGCAGTTAGCGTAATAACTATGTCGCTGAATTCCCATGTAGTCGACCGGGGTTTGCATCCCGGACCCAGTGGCTTAAAACTCACACTGTGCGTGCCCAAGATCCCAAGAAGAGAATGGAGGAGAAGGGACTGCAGCGTGGTCATCCCCCCTGGGGGGTGATTTCTCACTTTCTGTCTCTCTGTCTCTCTGTGTCTGTCTGGCGAGCGCACGCACGCTATAGCAAAAACCTCTCAAAAAACAAAACAAATGAACAAACAAAAATCAAAAGTAAAACTACTCCCCCACAGAAGAAGAGACAAAACATGAGATCTCAATATGATCAGGTTGATTACTCCAAATCTTTTTAGAATTATTTAATTTTATTTATTAAATTATTTATATATCTTTCTTTTTATTATTATTATTATTTTCAATTTGCCACAAGACACATGCAATCAACAGACAGAGACACAGAAAGAAAAGAAAGAAAGAAAGAAAGAAAGAAAGAAAGAAAGCAAGCTAGCTGATAGGTCTGGGACTAGAACAGTGGTCAGCCATGTGCAAGGTCTGGGACTAGAACAGTGGTCAGCCATGTGGAAGTCCAGCACCCTAACAACCATGCCACCTGCTGACCCCTATTTATTCTTTTAATTTGCTACAGGGCACATGCACTCACAAGAAAAGAGAGAGAGAGAGAGAAAACAAGCCGCCAAGCCTAGCACTCGAACTGTAGTCAGCCAATGAGGAAATCCAGTGCCTTAACAAACACGCCACATGCTGGCCCCACAAATAAATAAATAAAGAGCTAGATGGTCCAGCCACAGTAGCACATGCTAGATTCTAATGCTTGGCAGGCTGAGACCATGTGGAAGGCCCAGTTTTAATTCCTCAACCACAGTATAAAGCCAGGCACATTGATGTATTAAGTATAGTCCCAACTATCCAAAAGGCTGAAGCAAAAACATCAAAACACAGCAAGGCTGTCAAAAACAAAAAAAACCCACACGCCTCCTACCAAAAAAAGGTTAAAGAGAAAGTTCACCATTTCCTGTATAAAAGAACCCAGAATCTACAAAATAAAATTTTAAGTATCTAGGAAACAGCCTAAAACTTGATACACAAAAATAGGAAAATATAACCAAGTTTCAAAAACTTATGGGACCGGGACCAGCAGTTAGCGTAATGGCTATGTCGCTGGACTCCCATGTAGTCTACCGCGGTTCGCCTCCTGGACCCCGGTGGCTTAAAACTCATGCCAGGCGCGTGTGTGTGCATGCCCAAGATCCCTAGAGGAGAATGGAGGAGAAGGGATTGCGGCGTGGCCATCCCCTCTGGGGGGTGATTTCTCGCTTTGTGTCTCTCTCTCTCTCTCTGTCTGTCTGGAGAGCACATGCGCCCTATAGCAAAAACCTCTTAAAAAA
>NW_006159616.1:2852981-2868345 GCF_000334495.1 Tupaia belangeri chinensis | reverse complement strand
CCTTAAAAAAAAAAAAAAAAAAAAAAAAAAAAAAACTTGTGGGACCATGAGATGGTATAATGATTTCAACACTGGATGCCCACACAGTCAACCATGGTTCGAGTCCTGGACAGGGCAGCTTAAAATTCACACCAGGTGCCCAAAATCCTGAGGAGAGTGAAGGAAAAGGAACTACAGTGTGGCCGTCCCCTGTACGGGATGATTTCTCACTTGCTCTCTCTCTGTCTCCCTCTTGTTTCTCCAGCAAGTGCACATGCCCTATAGCTAAAATCTCTCTTAAAAAAAATAAATAAAAAAAGAACTTGTACACAAATCTTACAAGGATAATGGTTAATGATCTACTTATAAAACATTCTTAAGTCAGCACAGGGGTAGGCGGATCTTACATGGCTGACTACAAGATTCGATTCCCAGACAAGGCAGCTTGAAAAACATCATGGGAGCATGTGCAAGCATGCCCAAAATCCCAAAAGGGGGCAGAGATGGAAAAGAAAGGATTGAGGTGTGCCTATTCACCATGGGGTTGCTTTCTACTCTCCCTCTTCTGTCTCTCTTTAGAAAGCAAACATACACTCTACAAAAACAAAAACAAAAAGTTCTCATGAATTTCAGAATTTTTTGAACCAAAGTAAACTCCTATTTTAATACCCTTCCCCAACCCCATCCCCCACTCCAGGCCCAAATATGGGAGTATACTCTGCAGGATCCTGCTTGGTGGGCAAAGGCCACTAGGAGGCTCAGGTGTGATTTCTGGTCCAACCTAAATAAACAAAATACAGGCACTGTGGTATACCTATAACCCCAGCTATTCAGAAGGCTGAGGCAAGAGGATCTTAACACAGCAAGACTCTGCTAAAACTCTCTTTCTCTCAAGGGCCCAAAATTCATAAAGCATAATATTCGCAATGTCTGGGACAAAATCCAAAATTACTGAACATGCAAAGCACCAGGAAATTGTGACCAATTGTTAAGAAAAAAGATCATCTACAGATGCCAACCTTGCAAAGATTCAGATATTATCATTATCAGACATAGACCATAAAGAAGCCATTATAACTATGTTCCATGAGGTAAGTAACATTTGGGGTTGGTCCTGTGGCCTCGTGGTTAAGGTTGTTGAATCCCACAGGGCCAATTCCACAGCTGGAGCCTCAGACCCAGCACCTTGAGAAACACACCAGGCTACGTGTGTGCCCAATATCAGGCTAAGTATGTGCCATAGCGCTGGTCCAAAGTGGGTGGTTTTAATAACAAAACAAAGGTGACAGAGGAAAGAGTCTGAATCAGAAAATAGAACATCAGGCCCAGCTGGAGTAGCACCTGCTCAGCAAGGCTGAATTCGTGACTTAGTTCCCAGGTCAAGCTCTAAGTACCAGGCATGCCTATATTAAAAAGCATTAAGGAATATTAGTTAGGCACTGTACTATGGGGAGTTCAGTGTGTTTTAATATCAATTTTTTAAAGATTATGTATTTATTTATTCTGAGAGAGGATGAAAGGCAGGCTGCCCCTAGCCTCGGCCCGGCGGGATCATAGCCATGTGCACATCCAGTATATAGAAGGGGTTCCTGAGATGTGTACAGGGGGATCTTCCTATTTGGATTCAGTTATGTTACTGCCATTGTTTGGTCTCAAATATTACTGGTTTTTGAAATACATCCAGATAGTGGTAAGCCACGTGGGAGTCCAGCACTTTTACCACCTCGCCACCTGCTGGCCCCTATTCTGTTTCTTTCAACAGGAGAAGATACGTTAAATGTTTTTCTCCTGACATTTTTATTCCCTATTTTAATTTAAAATTATTAATATTATTATTATTTGAGGTTATCAGATAAAATTTTTAAGCATTTGCTGTCATTATTGTTGAACTAATATTGTTATGATATTGATATCATAAACTTTAAACTTTAAAAAATCAATACTAAAAAACACTGAGCTCCCATAGTACAATGCCTAACTAATATTCCTTAATGCTTTTTAATATAGGCACTACTGAGCTAGCAGGTGGTGTGGTGGTGAAGGTGCTGGACTCCCATGTGACTGACCACAGTTTGAGTCCTAGACCTGGGGGCTGGCTTTCTCACTTCCTCTCTCTGTCTCTAGTGAGTGCATATTACTATTTTAAAACTTGCTACAGGGCAAATTTTGCTATAGGGCACGTGCGCTCGCCAGAGAGACAGAGACAGAGACAGAAAGTGAGAAATAACCCCCCATGGGGGATGGCCATGCTGCAATCCCTTCTCCTCCATTCTCCTCTTGAGATCTTGGGCACGCACGCACACGTGCCCGGTGTGAGTTTTAAGCCACCAGGTCCAGGATGCGAACTGCGGTCGACTACATGGGAGTCCAGCAACATAGCCATTAGGCTAACTGCTGGTCCGCTACAGGGCAAATTTTAATGGCGGATTAAAATACAGCAGTCCAGTGGCCTGTTCCTTATGTCCAGCTGGAGTCTGTCCTATACTGCCTTTATTCACCTTCCCTTCCCCCTTCCATACTCTGACTACCACCAGTAACCCAGTCCTCTATACCAAATGTTCTCTATTTAAACAGCAAGGAAGAAGTCAAAAGCAATGCTAAATCTTTCCTACTCTCTACCACTTGATTTTTATAAATCCTATTTTAAGAGAATCATAGAAAAAGAATAAAGAATCCTCAAAAGAACAGTGAATATACTTCACTTTATTTATAGTAGGAGAGGTAAATGATGACTGTAAGATAGACTTTGCAGTGGAAGGATGAAAAGAATTAATCCCCCTCTTTTTTTTTTTTTTTTTAAGTTTTCCAGAGGGCATGTGCACTAGCCAGAGGGAGTCAGAGAGGGGGTGTGGTAAAGCACTACCAGGGGCCATAGTCATGCCGCAGGATGTCCTACTCAATTTGTCCCTCCTTTTGGGATTTTGGCCACACATGCACATGTGCCATGCAAGTTTTCCCAGCCTCAAGGTACAGGGACTTGAACCACATGTGGGATCCAGCCACCTTAGCTACCACGCTGGCCCTCACCACTCCAATTTTTAAGAGATCAAAATCCTACATTTCTACCTATGAGCAGGTTCTCCACAGAATCCCTTACCACTCTGCTGCGGGGACTTTAGAGTCAGACAATCCTGGGCTCCATTTCTAGCATTTGCCCATAGTAAACTAGTTATGCAGCCACAGTTCACTTCTAAGAATCAAGTGCCTCGATCATAAAGTGGTGAAAGTAAAACATTCATAAACTGCTGGGGATTAACCAAGTAACTATATGATACACTCTACAAATGCCTGGTATTTGACATTCATCCCTGCTAATACTTCCTCGCACCCTCTCCACACTAGAAGTAACAAGACATAACTGTAGTCAAGAAAGCGGTATTAGAACACATGCTTAAACAAGTCTATGTAAAAGCCACTAGGGGGGGCCAGCAGGTGGCATGGTGGTGAGGCGCAGGACATTCCCACATGGCCAATCATGGTTCAAGTCCTGGACCTGGTGGCTTGCTTTATCACTTTCTCTATCCGTCTCTCTGGTCAAATTAAAATAAGTAAATAAATAAAAATAAATAACTCTTAAAAATAAAAAGCCATTAGGAACCTCCTTTCTCATTCATCCACTCTCCACAAATATTTTATAGGTAAATACAAAGTAGTAAATCAGACACACTATGTTACTACGGCTAATATTCACTTTCTACTGGGAGCAGACAGATCAAAAGTCAGTAAACAAGCCAGATCATTGAAATAGTGGAAATGGTATGAAGACATTTTTTAAAATGATATTGAGGGTGATAGTATTCTATAAAAGGTAAGAGAGGTAACATCTAATTGAGGTTTGAAAGATGCAAATAAGCCCATCCTATGAAGGGAGCGGCATTCTAGGAAGGGATCATGAAGTGCAAACATGGGAAAGGTGTGTTCAATGTGAGAGTTCTTACCAGAGAGATTGGTGAGACTAGGGGTTAACATGCTAGGCTCCCACATGGCCAACCGTGGCTCAAATCCTGGACCCGGTGGCTTGAAAGTCATGCCAGGCACATGTGCATGCATGTCCAAAAAACCTAAAAGAATAGAGGAGAAGGGATTGCAGCATGGCCATCCCAGTGGGGGGGAGGGGGCTTTCTCACTTCCTCTCTCTCCTCTCCCTCTCTCTTTCTCTCTCCAGTGAGCACACATGCCCTATGGCAAAAACCTTTTTTCAAAAAAAAGGCATTTGATTTTAATAAATTACAAAAAATAAAAAAGTATGCCAACCAGACTTATGGCCTGGCAGTTAAGGGAGCCTGATCCCACATGTCACACCACACAGTTCAAATCCTGGCCCCAACCCTTGAAAATCATACCAGGCTGTACATATCTGCCAAAAACCCCAACAGGCTGGAAAAATGAAAAAGGGATTGTAGTGTGACCGTGCTCTTCGGTAGCTGCTTTCTCCCTCTCCTGCCATCTCTGTGTGTCTCTAGTGAGTACACAAGTACTCTGGCAAATAAAAATAAAATTTTTTGGAAACTTTGGAAAATGTTTAAATCAGAAAAAAATGAAAACTATCCTATAGTTTAAACAATAAAATTAAGATATCTAAGAGTGCTTGAAACTATCCAATTTTTAAAATAGCTTAATGTTGACGGTCATACGTTTTGTTGGTTTAGAGTTCTATGTTTCAGAGCAGTGGTCTGCACAAGATGGATACATCCTTAATATGTTTGCTAAATGTATGAAGTTTTATTACTAAAGTAAGTGATACTATTAGTGTCAGCATTATTATTGCTCTTCAAGTTACAACAATTTTTATAACCACAAATAAAGTCTAAAACAACCCTGGGTATATAGAATTGAAATACAGTAAACTGTATTATTCAAGAATCAGTTGCCTAGTTTATATGTAACATATATAAATACATGTAACTACTTCTACTCGTCTTATTTTTCTTTTTTTGGAGAGGTTTTTTGCCATAGGGCACATGCGCTCGCCAGAAAGACAGAGATAGAGTAAGCAAGAAATCACCCCCCCCAGGGAGGGGGGAATGGCCATGCCCCAATCTCTTCTCCTCCATTCTCCTCTTGGGATCTTGGGCACACATGCACACGCATCCAGTGTGAGTCTAAGCCACCAGGTCCAAGACTCGAACCGAGGTCGATTCACATGGGAGTCCAACAACACAGCCATTACACTAACTGCTGGTCCCTTTTGTCTTATGACTACAGTAAGATTATTAGAGTAGGGGCCAGCAGGTGGCATGGTAATTGAGCACTGGACTCCAACATGGCCAACCATGGTTCAAGTCCCAAATCTGGTGGCCTGCTTTCTCTCTCTCTCCCCTCCCATCCCCCCTGGGTCAAATTAAAATATAATAGTAATAAATAAAATTAAGTAAATAATTCTATTTTAAAAGATTAGAGTAGGAGGGGGAAAGTAAGGTTGATACAACTGATTATCAATTTCATTACTCCTCTGCAACCTCTCAGAGTAATATACTGTGCAGTTTAGTAAGGTTTTTTTTATTTATTTATTTTAATTTGCTGTACAGCACAAGTACTTTGGGGGGGACAGGGGGCAAAAATGAAAAGTAGCCCCCAGGCGGGATGGCCATGCCACAATCCCTTCTCCTCTCAAGATTCTGGAAACACTCACATATGGCCAGAGTGTCTTTCAAGCCACTAGGTCTAGGACTTGAACCACAGTCAGCCATGTGAGATCTAACTGCCTTAACCATATCACCAGTGGCTAGCTTGATTTATTTGTTTTTAATTTGTCATAGAACATATGCACTCACCAGAGACAAAGACAGAGAGGGAGGGAGAAGGGAAAAGTACCATCCATGGAACACAGCAAGGATACAAATCCCTTTTTCTCTATTTCTCCATCCTGCTGAGATTCGGGGCATGTGTGTACACTCCAGGTATGTTTTTCAAACTGCTGGGGATGGGATTCAGACCAAGCACTTGGCTATGTGGGATCCAGCTCTCTTAACCACTAAGATCCAGGGCCAGTCAGTTATTTATTCCTTCCATGACAGAGAGAGAGACACACACAGGCAACCCCAACAGTGTCTTATTACAATTCTCCCCCAGTCTCAGCCAGCCAGGATCGTGGGCACACATGTACCTGGCATGCGCAAAGAGAACTCTGGATGCAAGCCCACCGCATTCCCAAGTGACTTCAACATCACATAGCACTGCTCTACTACTATACCCTCAAGGCCAGCCATATAACAAGTGGTAAAGTAGAAACTTTAAAGTAAAATATAGGGGCCAGCAGGTGGTGTGGTAGCTAAAGCAATGGTCTCCTTCATGGCTGACCGTGGTTCAAATCAAGACCTGGCAGCTTGATTTCTCATTTTCCCTCTCTCTCTCTCTCTCACTCTCTCTCTCTCTCTCTCTCTCTCTCTTCTGGTAAGCACATGTGTCCTACAGCAAAATTTTAAAAAATAATAAACAGGGACCAGGAGTTAGCGTAATGGCTATGTCGCTGGACTCCCATGTTGTCGATCACAGTTCGCGTCCCGGACCCAGTGGCTTAAAACTCACACCGGGCACGTGTGCGTGTGTGCCCAAGATCTCAAGAGGAGAATAGAGGAGAAGGGATTGTGGCGTGGCCATCCCCCCTGAGAGGTGATTTCTCACTTTCTGCTTCTCTGTCTCTGTCTTTCTGGCAAGCGCACATGCCCTATAGCAAAAACCTCTCAAAAACAAAAACATAAAACAAATAGTTCTAAAAAATGCTTTTTAAATAAGTAAACTTTAAAGTACAAGAAGCATAATAATCTACATCTATTTAATATCTTTTTTAAAATATTTATTTATTTTTATTTTATTATCATTAATTCTTTAATTTTGACAAGAGAGAGACAGAGAAAAAGGGAGAGTGAGAAAGCAAACTGCCAGGTTCGGAACTTGAACTGTGGTCGGAAATGTGGTAGTTCAGCACCTCAATCACCACGCCACCTGCCAGCCCCTGTATTTAATATCTTAAAATGACAATTTGGGGGCTGGCAGATGGCATGGTAGTTAAAGGCACTGGATTCCCACATGGCCAACCGCAGTTCAAGTCCTGGGCCTGGCAGCTTGCTCTCTTGCTTTCCTTTTCTCACTCACTCTCTGTCTCTGTCTGGTCAAATTAAAAATATATATATAATAACAAGTGGAATTAAATAAATAAACCATTTTTTAAAAAAATGATAATTTGATAATGAAGTAGGGCAATTCATATTCAAATCTATACAATTCTCTCCAAGGAGCTCTTATTAAGTTCCAAATGCTGGGAACCAGGAGTTAGCGTAGTAGCTATGTCGCTGGACTCCCACGTAGTCGACTGCGGTTCGCGTCTGGGACCCGGTGGCTTAAAACTCATGCCGGGCACGTGTGCGTGCGTGCCCAAGATCCCGAGAGGAGAATGGAGGAGAAGGGATTGCGGCGTGACCATCCCCCCTGGGGGGTGACTTCTCGCTTTCTGTCTCTAACCTCTCCAAAAAAAAAGAAGATCCAAATGCTATAATTCACCACAGGTTTTACGGTAACTTTTTCTGAACATTATTTACTACTGTATCTGTATCTAATACACAGTTTTGTTTGTTCTCTACTGTCTACGTCCAATCTATACCAAACACTTGACTATCTTTCTCTCACTGGGAAGAAAACTAAACACAAGTAGCTGATTTCTAAGAGTGGTACTTTGGATCAATCTTAGAGAGTTCATTTTCAGGGGAAAAAAGTTCATAAAAAGAATTTTGAGGCTATTAAATCAGGTAATAAAAATTTAATGTCATGGGCAATAAACTCCTTAAACTGTCACTGAATATACACACAAGGTATATCTTAAGACAAAATGAACCACTTGGGTACGGGGACTGTACTGCACATTCTTAAGTACTGACCCACAACTGGCAATTCTAGGAAGGGCATAAACTTTGGAATGGAAAAGACCAAAATCTGAATCCCAGATTTTTCCTGACTACCTAGATTACCTTGAGAAAATTATCTGAACCCCCAAACTTCAGTTCCCCCATTAAAACATTGTAAGGTTACTTGAAAGGATAAATAAAATAAGCCTTGTAATTATTTTAAAGAATTATTTTATTTAACTTTATTTATTTACTTATTTTTTAATTTTTAATTTGACCAGAGAGGAACAGAGCAAGAGAGGGAGAAAGTGAGAGAGAGGGAAAGTGAGAAAGCAAGCCACCAAGTCTGACTCGAACCACAGTCGGCTATGTGGAACTCAAACCTCAGCTGGCCACATGAGAGCCCAGTGCCCGTAACTACCACATCACCTGCTGGACCGAGCCCAGACAAAGATCATGATTTTTCCTTTCTCTGGAAAGGAAAGACAACAATGGCCATTAAGATAGCCCCCTCAGTCTCCTTTAACAGTACCAAGAGCACTCCTAACTTTATTCTTTGGGGCTTAGAAAAGACAAAGTTAAAGGTGTGGTGCGGAAAAGCAGGTCATTAGGAAGAACTGAAATACGCTATGACACAGAAAGAAAAGCAAAGAAGAATGAACTAGTTCCATATCTGACAAAATTCTCAAGATAATGACTGATCACTGCCACTTTGGATGGTAAACATTTTTCCTTTTTTTTTCTTTTTGCTAAAGAGCACCATGTGCTCACTAAAAGGGAGACGGAGGGAAAGGGAGACGAGAGGGATAGGGAGAAAGCATGCCCCCGAGGGCATGGTCACATCATAACCATTTCTCTATCCCTCTGGAATTGTGAGTGCACAAACGCACGCATCTGGAATGTTTCTGAAGCCACTGACCCTGGGATTCAAACCATGCAGTCAGCAATGTGAGGTCCGGCTCCCTTAAAGACCTCACCATGGGGGCTAGCCTTACATGGTAAGCTTCTACACAGATATTTAATCACCTCTAGAAAGAATTTCTCTCTGCTATGAAACTCATTAATTCTGATTTAATAGCTCTTCCCAAGGTAAGCAGCTTAAAGACATAGTAATAACAGTCCTCAACTCAAAGGAATCTACTGGCATGACAGAGGTGTCTGAGGGATAAAACTGCTTTTCTTATACATAGCTAAGTAACTAGTGCTGTTAACTAAATTAGTCACTTAACTGCCACGTGCCAAAGATATAGATTATTGAATATATTTGTTCCCACCATGCTAGCTTTCAAGGGGGAATCATAGTAAAAATCATTACTCCTTTCTCCTTTTTCAGAATTATTTAACTTTATTTGTTTATTTATTTTAATTTGACCAGAGAGGGACAGAGCGAGAGAGAGAAAGCAAGCTGCCAACTCTGGGACTTGAACTGCAATCAGCCATGTGGGAGTCCAGTGCCCTTAGCCACAACGCCACCTGCTAGCCCCTCATTACTCCTTTTACTAGCAAAACATTTTTTCTCAAAGGTCCCCCATCCACCTAAAACTATTTCATTAAATTTAATTTTCCCCTTGAAGAAAAATAACCTCATGGTATCAACAGCAAAATAAAATACTGGCTTGCTCCATGGCCTGGTGGTTAAGGCAGCCAAATCTCACATGGCTGAATGCATGATTTAAGTACCAGACCCAATGGCTTCAGAAATGCAGCAGGCACACATGTTGTATGCATGCCCAAAAATCCCATAACAAGGGAGAGGTGGAGAAAAAGGCCTCGACTATTCCTCGTGGAGGAATGCTTTCTCCCCTCCTTTTCTCCCTCACTCTCTCTGGCGAGCATCCTCTAGCAAAAATATTAATAAAATACCAACCACCACCACCACTTAGAAAATATAAATTTCTTCCTGCATTTTACAGTCTTTTTTTTTTTACATTTTTAAATTTGATTTTCTTTTATACATTCAATCACATTATTTAGCTTACAAAGTGAATATTTCAACAGGTAAAGATTTCTCCCTAGTCCAGTTGATAAAACTATAAAATATCTTCAACAGATAATACCACATTTCTTTGTCCCATTAATGCTTTGCCTCTCTATTTTTCTTCTAAATGTCCATCCTCAGACCCTACTCTTTCATACACACTATATCTGGTATTTACATCTATTTACTGTGTTTCTTATCCTTTAGTCAATCAGTTTCAGTCATAGAGTGTAGACACTCAGTATATTTTAAGTGGGATATACAATGTCTCTCTTTCATAGCCTGGCTTGCTTCACTCAGCGGTAAATCTTCCATATTCTTCCACTTTCTGTCAAAAGGCAGGGTTTTGTTGTTTTTTATGGCTGAACAGTATTCCATAGAGTATATGTGCCACAGTTTTTCTATCCATTCATCTGTTCATGGGCATTTAAGTTGGTTCCATCTCTTAGCAAGTTTTTATTTTTTATTAACTAAGAAATTGGGTCTCTTTATGTTGCCAGTCTGGCCTTGAACTCATGATCCTCTTGCATTAGCCTCCCAAGTAATACTGATTACGAGTAAGTGCCACCATGCTTGCCTATGTAGTCATTTCTAACGATACCACAGTACACTGGAGACATTTCCTATCAGTTTATCTACTTGCAAATTCACAGTCAATGTAATGGTTGAAAAGTCATCTAACCCCGTTTAGAATATCTCAGGAGAATAGGTCATCTACTGACCAGCAATGAACAAACAGGACAACAGCAGTCGGTAAGTATAGCAAAGAAAAAAAACAATTAAGTTTTGTTTAGCTTTTAGCTTAAAAGATCAACAAGGCATATACAAACTTCTGCATTATTTAAAACTTGCTTCCAAAATTCAATTAAAATGTCCTTACTGAGAAAAAAATCCTACAAACTCTAAATACAATTTCTCTCTAAATACAGTCTCATGTGAAATCAACATCATTAAAACTGGTAATTCAGAGGTATGGAAATGATTACAGGCAATGTTTTTCTTTCTCATTCTAGATATATCCAATTCCAAGAAAGACATTTTCTTTCTTACAATAGTCAGCAATATTTTTCAACATAAAACTCTGAAAGCAAAGCATGTTATAATAAAAACACTGTCAGATAGTAAGTTGGTGTTTTTGTTTTTTTTTTCTTTTTGAGAGTTTTTTTGCTGTAGGGCGAGCACACTTGCCAGAAAGACAGAGAAAGACAGAGAGATAGAAAGGAAGAAATCACCCCCCCCCCCCCCCCCGGAGATGGCCATGCTGCAATCCCTTCTCCTTCATTCTCCTCTCAAGATCTTGGGCACGCACGCACATGCGCCCAGCGTGAGTTTAAGCCACTGGGTATGGGACTTGAACGCGACTGACTATATGGTAGTCCAGTGACATAGCCATTACGCCAACTACTGGTCCCAAGATGGTAAGTTTTCAGCAGATTTTATGTTCCATGTAGAATAGGCGTAGTCAAGATGACTTTCTTCTATAAATTCCAGAACAATGTAATCACTACGTACACAGTATCACATGATCAAATTAAGAATATATCCAAAAATGCTTTTTAAAAAAAAATCAACTGTAACCTTTTCAAAGACTGTTAGCTTTATAAAGTGACTTTAAAGTAAATGAGTGGTAAAATTAGAAAAGTACAAATGTTTGGAAAATTTAAAAGAATAAAAAGGGCAAAGGAGAAAACTATTTGGAATATAATACAAAATATACCACTAAACTTCTGCTCTATGACAATGTTCCAAATCAAACAAACATGTTAAAATTCTGACCTGCATTCAATAATCAGAATTATTTTACTAATAATTATTAATAATTATTTAATTTAATTTTTTTTAATTTGACCAGGGAAAGACAGAAAGAAATAGGGAAAGTGAGAAAGCAAGCCACCAAGTCCAGGACTAGTACTACGGCTGGCCATGTGGGAATCCAGTGCCTTTAACCACAGGACCTGTTAGCCCCCAATGATCAGTGTTTAACAAAGTGTCAATTCAAGAAGAACATCAACATGACTACTAAGCATGTAACAGATTACTATTTCTTCATCTGCACCAAGGTAAAAGCACACCTTAGCGTAAAAAATCAAATTGTATTTTAACAGAAGAAAAATTTGTAGATGGTTCTAGTATATTTTGGTATATATTAATAAAGCATGGATATACAAAAATTCTAAAAATTACCTAATGCTTCAAATAAAACAATGTGACCAGATTATAAACTTCACAAGAGCTTCCCTTATTTTGCCCCACTGTTCCACCATCTCTCTCTCTCAACAGTCCCTGCTGACTACATGAAGGTTCTAGGCTAATGGTGCCAAGGTATAGCTGGTCTCCACTTAAGCTTGATGATTGAGTCAATCATCAAGTATTAATGGATTCTTTTTTTTTTTTTTTTGAGAGGTTTTTGCTATAGGGCACGTGCGCTCGCCAGAGACAGACAGAGAGACAGAAAGTGAGAAATCACCCCCCAGAGGGGATGGTCACACCACAATCCCTTCTCCTCCATTCTCCTCTCGGGATCTTGGGCACGCACGCACATGTGCCCAGCGTGAGTTTTAAGCCACCAGGTCCGGGACGTGAACGGCGGGTGACTACATGGGAGTCTAGTGACATAGCCATTACGCTAACTGCTGGTCCCATCAATGGATTCTTTCTATCTCTACTAACTAAATGTTAACAAAAATGTTATAAAAATGCTTAAATAAGCAATCAAGACACTTAAGAAGCTATTAGGTCATCAGGAAAGCGATGACGTATGATTTCTTTATGTACAGAAAAATTAGAGATCCATGCAATTTAAACTACAACCTCTCCAAAAAAAAAAAAAAAAACTACATAATATACCTCAAAAAATGTTAATTAATAAAGGCAAAAGTTGAAGGGCCAGTCTGTGGCCTAGTAGTTAAGGCAGCAGGATCCCACGTGGACTAGTGCGTGGTTCAAGTCTCAGACCTGGTAGTCAGAGAAACACACTGGGTGTGTGTGCATGTGTGTTCAAAATCCTCAGAGAAGGGAGACATAGGAAAGGCATCACCATGCTCCACAGCACGTGTTTCCTCACCTTCTTCCTCTCCCTTTCTATCTCTTTTCTGCAAGCACACATGCCCTCTGGAAAATTTTAAAAATAAAGAAAAAGTTGGAATTCAGGGCCAGTTTGGCAGCTGTACCTTGGCCGGACTTGGAGCTGTACTGGTCTGGAACCTTCATGTAAACAGCAAGGGATTATAGGAGAGAGATGATGGATAGGTAGGGCATGAGTTCTCCTAGCAAATTAAAGGAAAAAAAAAAAAAAAAGACCAGCAGATGTCATAGATCAATGGACGCCCACATAGTCAATGGCAGTTCAAGTCTCGGACCTAGTGGCTTGAAAATGACACCCAGCATGTGTGTGGACATGCCCAAGATCCCAGAAGCAGAATGGAGGAGAAAGGTTTGTGGCATGCCATCCACCATAGGGGGTGATATCTCACATTCCCTCTCATTTTGTCTGTGTGTGTCTCTCCAGTAAGTATATGTGCCCTAAGGCAAACACCTCCTAAAAAAAAAAAAAATTGAAACCCAGGCCCAGTTTGGCAGCATAACGTTACACTGCTCAAGCAATGATGGCTCCATTCAGAAGATTTTGGGTTTGACTCCTGTACACATTTGGCACTCACACCCACATGGGAACTGTGATATGAGACCCTGTTAAGAGTATTTATTTCTCTCTCTCCCTTTATCATAAAAGTAAGAAACTTAAAAACAAAATGTTGAGGGCTAACAGGTGGCATGGTGATTGAGGCACTGGATGCCACATGGCCAACTGTGTAGAGTTGGAGTCCCGGACCTGGAAGCTTGAAAAAATACACTGGGCATGTATGCCTACGTGCCTACAAACCCGAGAGGAGAATGAAGAGATTGTAGCATAGTCATTCCCCTTGGGGAGAGATTTCTTACTTTCTCTTTCTCTCCAGCAAGCACACCCACTCAAGGGCAAAAATCTAATCTATGGAAATATCTTTAAAAAAAAAAAGTCAGGACCAGCAGTTAGTGTAATGGCTATGTCGCTGAACTCCCATGTAGCCGACTGCGGTTCAAGTCCCAGACCTGGTGGCTTAAACTCACGCCAGGCGCGTGTGTGTGCGTGCCCAAGATCCCAAGAGAAGAATGGAGGAGAAGGGATTGTGGTGTGGCCATCCCCTCTGGGGGGGTGATTTCTCACTTTCTATCTCTCTGTCTCTCTCTGTCTTTCTGGCGAGCGCACGTGCCCTATAGCAAAAATCTCTCAAAAAAAAAAAAAGTTGAAATTCAGCTTGCCATAGGTTGTTTGGATTAGAAACTATAAAACTAGGGTTAAAATCCTTAGCTTAGTTGGCCGATAAAGTTGGCTACTGTTAAATTAAGGGCCAGAAACAATTTCTATGACTGCTTGATCCCAAGAAACACTGAATAAATCTGATGACTCTGCAAACTTTAAATGTTATAAAAAGCTGTACTGTATGCATACAGATGCTCAAAATATCTCTGAAAGTGTAAATAAGAAATCAGCAACATAGGCCAGCTCCATAGCCTGGATTAGGCAACCAGATTCCGAAGTCCCAGACCCAGTGGCTTGAGAAACACACCAGGCCTGTGTGTACATGTACCCAAAACCCCAAAAGAAGGGGGAAATGGAGGAAACGGGATTGCAGCAAGACCATACCCCACAAGGCATGCTTTTTCCTCTCCCTTTCTCTGTCTCAGTGTGGCAAGTGCCTGAGCCCTCTGGCACACACACACACACACACACACACACACACACACACACACAAACCCAGACAGATTTAACAACACTGGCTGCCTCTAAGAAAGACAACTAGAAGATCGCGAATGGGGAAGAGAAGATTTACTTTCACTCTGTATGACCTTCTGTCCTAATTGGATTTTTTATCATCTGCAAAAATCATTTTAACATATAATCATTTTATTGGTAGTATGCTATTGGGCACATGTACTTGCCAGAGAGAGTGAGTGAAAGACACAGGAAGGGAGAGAGTAAGAAATCATCCCCTAGAGAGGATGGCCATGCCACAATCCCTCTTCCATTCACCTCTCAGGATTTTGGTCATGCACACATAGACTTAAGTGTGATTTTCAAGCCGCCACGTTTGAGATTCAAACTGCGCAGTCAGCCATGTGAGATCCAGTCACCTTAACATCCATGCCATCTGCTGGTCCAACATCTTAAACTATACATTTTAATATGCTTATGATAGCCTAGCAAAAATAAAACACTCTTAACATGTATAAAAACAGAAACTATCTACTTTGATATGTGGAAATAAACTCTGCCCTCATTTCATCATAATAGTTACTGTACAACTTAATCAGGAGGAGGAAGTAGTTTTAAGACAGTGAAACTATGCAAAAGTGACAGATTAATTTAAATTCGTAATTACTGTTTATATAAACTGTTAACAAACATTCCCTTTAGAACTGATGCCATGGAAATCAGTGGTTTTATCTAGTTTCCAATCACATGTATAAAAAAATACAATGTATACATGTGGGGGAAATGTTTACAGATACAGAGTCCCATCATTCC
>NW_006159616.1:2851523-2852950 GCF_000334495.1 Tupaia belangeri chinensis | reverse complement strand
GAACGTTCAGAGCTCTAACCATGCGCCCTAGGGCAGATAGTCCAGGGAAATGTGCACAGTGCTGGCTCGTGTCACTCAAAAAACATATGCTCAAGAGCCAGCATGGGACTCAGATCCAAACTCATTCATTTCTTTGGTTCTCAAGACCTTAACTATAACTCTGATGTCCAACACATAATATGTTATATAACCTGGCCCCTAAATAAAAAGGAGTTACCATGTGCTCAGACAGGGAAGAAACATAATCTGGAAAAAAAAATCGACTGTGCTGAACATACTGAGAAATAGTACGGTAAGAATAGCATGACTCTTTTAAAAAGAATTTTGACCCTATAAAGTGTTAGATTCAGCCATCCCCTGGTACTACTTTACCACTATGTACAAAACTTCCCAACCATTACTCAATTTCCAACTTTGCTCCAAGGCCAAACCAGTCACAAGCTTATCAATAACCTTTGCAGAGGAGAATATAATGATTCTTTCCAAAAGCTATCACATTATAGGTCTGTACTGTGTTTAATTCAAGAAAAAAAAATACTACTTTAAAATTGGTAAAGTTACACTATCTCTAACCTAACATACCAATAGTCCAATTATTAATTAACATGCAAGCTAACTGCTAGCATACAATTCTGGCCCAGGAAGTCATTAAATTTCCTTTCTACACCCTTATATAATCTTTCTTTTTTCTTCTAAAAGTTTATTTTGTTCATGATAGTGAGCATGAGGGAGAAGGGAGTACCAATGACAAGGTGTCATTACACTCTGATCCCCTTTCCCCAACACTCCTGCTCGTAAAACTTTTTTAAGGGTGAAGCTTACTCTGCCAAAATAAGTCTTGGTCTAAATGGCTGAAAGGATCACTTTCTCATGTGAAGACTAGTAAAATCTGGCACCAAAGCCTCACCAAACACCTCCTAAAAGCATATAGAGGGGCTGGCAAGTGGCGTGGTGGTGAAGATGCTGGATTCTCATAAGATTGACCCTGGTTTGAGTCCTGGACCTGGCGGCTTGCTTCCTCACTTTCCCTTTCTCTCTCTCTCTCTCTCGCCAAATTAAAAAATAATAATAATGAAATGAAATAACTAAATTAACTACAAAAAAAACCCTCTGATGTCAAGATACCTAAATCAGGGGAACCAGCAGTTAGCGTAATGGCTATGATGCTGAACTCCCATGTAGCTGACTGGGGTTTGAGTCCCGAATCTGGTGGCTTAAACTCACGCCGGGCGTGTGTGCGTGCGTGCCCAAGATCCCAAGAGGAGAATGGAGGAGAAGGGATTGCAGCGTGGTCATCCCCCCCCCGGGGGGGGGGGGGGGGGGACTTTCTATCTTTCTGTCTTTCCCTTTCACTATCTCTCTCTGTCTTTCTCTGCTGTCAGAGCAGAGAAGAAAAACTTAAAAAAAAAAAAAAAAAAAAAAAAAAT
>NW_006159616.1:2841276-2851494 GCF_000334495.1 Tupaia belangeri chinensis | reverse complement strand
AAGATACCTAAATCAAATCTCATACTTACTGGCTGCATGATATTACACAATTTACTTTCTCAGCCTCAAATGTCCTACCTATAAATGAGAGCACTAGTCCTTACACTTCATAGGGCTATAGTGAAAATTAAATACATGTGACATATCTGATAAGTTCCTAACAAAAAATTCAGTTATAGCAACTAAGTCAGTACTAAACTACAAAAGAAAAGACTTGCTTCTCTTTAAAAATTAAAAAAAAAACAAAACACCTCACTAACATAACGAAAACTGGATCCCAGTAGTAGCACAGTAATAAAATGCAACACTCTCCAAGGCAATCCTACATGGAAAGGTTCTCAGATCAAGTCTGGAGACCTCCCTGAGTATATGGACCCATGAACCAGGGCTAGCTAAAGGCTTGGGGTGATCACAACATCAAGACCCTGTTGAGGATGCTTTCTCTCTCTCTTCTCCATGAAATAAACAAACTTAAAATAACAAAAACTAGGAAATAATAGTTTTATGCTTGCTGTGATAGTCTCAGGATTTCTAAACTTTATGGTTTCAGAAGCCTTGTATCTCTAAAATGTGTTGAGAAATGTAAACGTCATTTGTTTAAATGGGTTACCTCCATCTATATTTAACTATATTAAGGCATCAAAACTAAGAAATTTTAAAATATTTATTAACTTATGCTGGGACCAGCAGTTAGCATAAAGGCTATGTCGCTGGATTCCCACATAGTCGACCGCGGTTCTAGTCCCGGACCCAGTGGCTTAAACTCACACCGGGCGCGTGTGCATGCGTGCCCAAGATCCCAAGAGGAAAATGGAGGAGAAGAAATTGCGGCATGGCCATCCCCCCTGGGGGGTGATTTCTTGCTTTCTATCTCTCTGTCTCTCTGTCTGGCGAGCGCACGTGCCCTATAGCAAAAAACTCTCCAAAAAAAGAAAAAAAAAATTGACTAACTATGGGCTTGTCCTGTGATCTGATAATGAAGGGAGCCAGATCCCACATGACTGTGTAATTCAAATCCAGATTCTAGTGGCTTGAAAAACAAGCTAGGCACATGTGTATAGGTGCCCAAAATCCCAACAGAATGGAAAAATAGAGAAGGGATTGTGATGTACCCATGCTCCATGAAGGGGGCATTCTCCCTTTCCCTGTCTATCTCTAAAGAGCACACACACCCTCTGAAAAAAATTTTAAATAAAACCCATGCTCCATGAAGGGGGCATTCTCCCTTTCCCTGTCTATCTCTAAAGAGCACACACACCCTCTGAAAAAAATTTTAAATAAACAAACAAATAATATATCAATGTAAGTGACACATTTTTACTTTTTTAAATACTTTTTAAAGAATTATTTTGTTTAACTTTATTTTAATTTGACCGGAGAGGGACAGAGTCAGAGAGAAAGTGAGAAAGCAAGTTGCCACGTCTAAGACATGAACTGCAGTGGGCCATGCGGGAGTCCAGCACCCTTAACCACAACACCACCTGCCAGCCCACTGTTTTAAGAACAAACAGGGGCCAGCAGTTGGCATAGAGGTTAAGGTGACTGGATCCCACACAGCTGAGTGCATTATTCAAGTACCAGAAGCAGGGGCTTGAAAATCTCACTGGACACGTGTGTGTGTTCCCAAAGTTCTGAGAGAATGGAGAAGAGACTGATTTCTCACTTTCCCTCTCACTGTCTCTCCTCTCTGACAAGCGTACGTGCACTATGACAAAAGCCTTAAAAAAAAAAAAGAAAAAAAAAGACAGACACACTGGGTACATGTACCTATGTGCCCCAAATCCTGATAAGATGGAGAAATGGAGAAAAGACTACTTCAGGGAGATCACACCCCATCGGAAAGTACTTTCTCCACCAGCCTCTCTCTCTCTCTCTCGCACTCTCACTCTCACTCTCTCTATTGAGTGTGTGTGCCCCCTGGCCACTAAAAAAAAAAAAGACACATACTATTTTTATAATTTAGGGTGAAGAGTAGTATTATTTTACATTTTTGTAAATCTCTTTATTATCTGGCTTAATAGAAGACCAACTAAATTCTTTGGCATTCAATCTTGTGCAACATGTCTTTTTGAAGTCTATGAAAAAAGATGTACAATCAGAAAATGGGAGAGTATTTTAACATTTTTCCTGATGACTTTCCATATTCTTTTTTATTTTACACCAACATTCAACAAGTAATAGTTTTCAAAGACTAGGTACTATTTGGAATCTACTTCAGTTATCAGTGAAATATTCATACACTGCTAAATTAAAATCAATTCATCTATATTACATTTTAAATGGATCTTTCACCTATGCATGATTTTGTAACATTGTGTACTGATCCCCTGGAAAATATCAGTGCACTGAGTTAAGCAGATTTGTCTTGACACATTTCATTATACACTATTATCTACTGATATTGTCACTGATCTCATCAGAAAAGTCTGTTAAGTATTGGGAAGCTGTCAAAGTTAGGATGGTAGATACAGGATTCCAATACTCTCATTTTCATTTGAAAGCTATAATGTTATCATTGGCAACAGTTCCCCTTGAAGTAACAGGCAGATATCTTTATCTATTTTGATAATATATCTGCTACATATCCAAACAGGAATAATTATCATTTTATAATTTATCATTCTTTCAAGTAAAAATAGTGATACATGAAAAAGCTACTGGAGTTTGCAACTCACTCACAGAAGTGTTTTTATTGGACAACTATGCAACAGAAGTGCTTTTTGAGTACTTCCCATTTTATCACACAGAATATTAAAAAGATGATGTGTAAGGAACCAGCAGTTAGCATAATGGCTTTGTCGCTGGACTCCCACGTAGTTGACCGCGGTTCGTGTCCTGGACCTGGTGGCTTAAAACTCATGCCAGGCGCGTGTGCATGCGTGCCCAAGATCCCGAGAGGAGAATGGAGGAGAAGGGATTGCGGCATGGCCATCCCCCCTGGGGGCTGATTTCTCGCTTTCTGTCTCTATGTCTCTCTCTGTCTGGTGAGCGCACGTGCCCTACAGCGAAAACCTCTCAAAAAAAAAAAAAAAAAGATGATGTGTACTCAAGAGTCAAGACTTAGTGAAAAGAAAAGTTTATCTTGTCTCAACAAAGATGCTAAGTATCATAATGATATTTTACTTTCTGCTTTCAATTGTGAGAATAACAAAAATAAAGTGGAACAGCAAAAAAAATCTTACTATAATTATTAAAATAGTTTGATCTCTGTCTCTAAAATGCGCAAATATGCTACCCTAAGAAATCCATACTCCCTACTCCCTCACAGGAACCCCTATAGCTAGGAGCACAATTTTCAACTCTTAATATCCAGAATAAATTTCCTAGAAACATAGAACATCTAGATGAATAGGTCACAAGCACACTACTCCAAAATAACACTCCAAACACCCCCATTAATGTAGTTATGCCACGTTAATTATAAAAAAAAGTCATTAAATGAGGTCACAAAACAAAATCCAAAGAGCTTTTCTTCTGATAGAGAACCACTATACATTTGATTAATGAAATATGATCACTTATTGATTTTTGTTTCTAAAAACAAACAAAAAAACTGGTATGTATGTTAGAATACATTTCATTAGCACATGTCCAGTAAAATCCTAAAATAAAAGTAGCAGTGACAGCCTTTTCTACTGTTTCCCTGCCTGGGCCATCTGAGCCTCAGCCTATGGCCACGGAATTTTCCTTCATTTCACCCTTAGGATCTAACACTCTGGGCGCTTCTCACATATCTCTTACTCGCCAGTGCAATTCAAATCACAGAAAAAGCAGATACCTTGTTCTTCCTTTCACTCATGCCTCTTTTCCTTTTCTGTGGCATCAAGTTTAAGCTGAGCATCCTCAAATGAGATGTCTGTAGAGATTGGGTGCAGCAACTGAGACACACCCAACCAGTGGTACCAACTCAGTCCAAGAGCTACAGGGTGAATTACTCACGTCACACAAACCCTTTCATCTATAAACTAGAACCCATAATCACAGCTAACACCTATATTTCAGAGAACTTGCACATACTTCAACTTGAAACCCAGAATTTAACTAAAAGAGAAAATTTCAGAATGTAAAGACATCTACAATACTTCCAAACCCATCAGTTATCTAGAGTGCAAATTTGATTTTAGCGTTCCAGTTCTTCCACTTACTGCCTGTGCGCTTTTCAAAGCCAGTTATCGTAAACGACTACAATCATATTTTCTTCATCTGAAAAATGAGGAAAGTAATAGTACCTACTTTAGAGGCCAGTTCCATTGTCTAATGATTAAGGAAACCAGAAGCCCCCCATGGTTTACCAGTTTGAATCCCAGCCTCTGGCTTGAAAATGTGCTGGACTTGGGTCCAGCAGTTAGCGTAATGGCTATGTCGCTGATCTCCCATGGAGGTGGCCGTGGTTCAAATCCCAGACCCAGTGGCTTAAACTCCCACTAGGTGCATGTGCGTGCATACCCAAGATCCTGAGAGGAGAATGGAGGAGAAGGGATTGCAGCGTGGTCATCCTCCTGGGGGGGGGGGTGATTTCTCGCTTTCTGTCTCTCTCTGTCTTTCTGGTGAGCGCACAAGTCCTTATGGCAAAAAACCTCTCAAAAAAAAAAAGAAAGAAAGAAAAGAAAAGAAAAGAAAACGTGCTGGACTGTGTATATGCACACCCCACATACCAACAGAATGATGAAACAGAAGAAAAGGAATTTCAACAAGACCACACCCCATTAAGAGTGCTTTCTCTCTCACTCTGTCATTCTGACCTCTTGCTGGACAGCAAACATACTGTCTGGCAATTGAAATAATAACAAAAACAACAGCACCTATTTCAGAGATGATGTGCAGTTTAAATGAGAGAATTTAGTTGCAGCATTTAACCTGGTGGCTGGCAGAAATGGCACATAATAAACTATTGTTACTATTTCTCTAAGAGGGACCAGCAGATGGTGTAATGATTACATCTTTGGAACCCCATATAATCAACTGCAGTTTGAGTCCCAGACCCAGTGGCTTAAAACTCATGCCCAGCACACGTGTGCAAGTGCCCGAGACCCTCAGAGGAGAGGGGAGGAGAAGGGACTGCAGCGTGGCCATTCCCACTGGGGATGAATTTTCACTTTCTGTCTCTGTGTCTCTCTGGCAAGTGCACACGCCCTATAGCAAACATCTCTCAAAAAAAAAATCTCGCTGAGCAGTGCCCCTTTCTAATATAAAGGTAAAAATGAGGAAGGATACTTCAATAGGAAATGAACCAATGACAAAGTAACAGAAATTTTCTCTTAGATTCCAACCATATATTTATATATCAGCTTATGTAACACAGCTGAAAAAAATTTCACAACTTAGGCTATCTAGGCTATCAGATTCCCTTCTTAGAATATGTAACAACTGAGCTTTACCATTTAGAGTATATACTTGTTTAAGACTGAGACTATTCAGTAAAACGTAACAAGATCACAGATATTTTCTAGCAGACACCGTGTAGGGTCAAGGATAATGAAGTGCAGTAATCACTAGGTTTACTTTAACAAATGACTTACTAAAGGAAAAAATTTATGACAAAATGAGAGAAAATTTATGAGAGAATAAAATAATCACAAACTTTCACAAGACACAGCTTAAGACATTAAAGCTCAATAAAATTGTCCAAAATCTTTCAAAAATGTAAATCCAATAAAGTTAGGTGGTAATTACGAGTTTGTTACATTCTCTATAATCTTCCATATGCATATTTACGTAATTCATTAAAAGATGAAACACCTATGTAAAGAAAAGGTGAAAGAATGCTTTAGTAGTACAAACTGAAACTAAAATTGCAAACTAAAGTCTCAGTTTAATCTGACAAAGTTTACATATCTGAATGTAACATGTATTTAAAACTAACTCTTTCTGTCCTAGAGCTGTGGCCCAGAGGGTAAAGGAGCCAGATTCCACACGGTCACCTGGCCTAGACCTGTGGCCTAGAGGGTAAAGGAGCCAGATTCCACACGGTCAACAGCATGGTTTAATTCCAGCCCAGGTGGCTTGAAAAACATGCCAGCCACGTGTGCCCAAAATTCTAACAGGACAGAGAAATGGAGAAGTGATTGCAGTGTGACCACGCCCCAGAGTATGCTTTCTCTGTTTCTCTCTTTCTCTCTCTCTCTCTCTCTCTCTTTCTCTGGCAAGTGTATGTGTCCTCTGGCTTACAAACAAGACAAAAAGATTATAAAAATAACTCTTGTGGGGCTGGCAGGTGGCATGGTGGTTAGGGCATTGGACTTCCACATGCTGACTGTGGTTCCAGTCCCAGAACCACAGCTTGCTTTCTCATTTTTCCTCTCTCTACCTCTCACTCTGCAGTCAATTTAAATAATAATGATAGTAAATTAAATAAAGTAATTTTAAAATAAACTAACTCTTATAGGTCAGTCGGTAGATGGTGGTTAAAGAGCTGAGTTCCCAAGTGGTCAACCACGATTCACATCTCAGACCTGCAACTGCAAAATCATGCTGGGCACACGTGTGTACACCCAAAATCCTGAGAGAAGAACAGAAGAGAAGGGACTGTGGTGTGGGCATCTCCCTGAGGGATGATTTCTCACTTTCCCCGTCTCTCTCTCACCGGTGAGTATACACACCCTATGCGAAAAATAAAAGTAAAAAATAAATATCTTTTGGGACCAGCAGGTGGTGTGGTGGTTAAGGTGCTGGACACTCCCACATGGCTGACCACAGTTTGAGTCCTGGACCTGGTGGTTTGCTCACTTTCCCTCTCTCTGGTCAAGTTAAAATAAATGAATGAATAAATTTTAAAAATCAATAAATCCATAAATCAACATTAATCTAAAGTAGAGATGTTAATTTACACTGACATGAACGGCATTTTTAAATTATTCACATAACTGTCTAAATTCTCAACTTCATATAATAAAACATAAAAACATTAATTAAATTTTAAAACGACCAGACACTGGTGAAAATCTTACATTTCATGAATGAACATCAAGCATGAACAACATGTTAGATGAACTACAACCATACAAAAAAGAAAATGTTTATTTTGACTATACTTGTTAAATGACAGAATAATTTCAAAAAGACCAAGTCTTGCATATTAGGGCACTTAGCTGTAACAGGACCCTTTCATTATCCAAAAAAACACAATAGGAAAACCTTTGCTTGCATTTTTCATAACAAGAAATTAGATTTTTCTCTTACGCAACTATTTACTTTTAAATAAGAAGGTAAAATTCTCAAAAGATACAGTTGGTGCAGCAAACTATTAACAATGAGACTAGGGGTGCTGTGAGAGAAAGGATTAGTGCAAGCACTAACAAAGGCTTCGCACACCAGCCATGGCTAAACCCTGAGGGTGAAAGCACTCTTTGTCTTTCTGGTCAATGCATGGCCTTTCAGTGTCCCAGTATATAGTTTAAAAGGGGGGGATGGGCAGGAAAAGGGGGGTGGGGCGTTCTGCCTCGTTAGGGGATATCTCCTCAGCTGCCTGGCTACAATAAGAACGAAGATCTCATGGACACTGAACAGCTTTCCAAGTATGCAGCTACCAGGTGTGAGAGGGAGGGTGCCTTTATCTATTAACACTGACCAGCAAAACGGACTCATGTAGTTCTATGTATCCTGTTTATACTAAATCTCATTTTATTAATAAACAAAACTGCAGAAACTGCATTTCTATTTTACTCTACATCTTGAAATCTAGCTCACTCAGAAAACTACAGAAAAAGTAGTCTTTTATCTTCAAATTTGGATTCTAGCAATGAAAATCTCATCCCTTTTACTAAGAAAACATCAGAAATGTTTAAGATATTCTGAGGTTTTTTTGTTGTTGTCCAGGCTTTTTTCTTTTTGGGAAGGTTTTTGCTATAGGGCATGTGCGCTTGCCAGAAAGACAGAGACAGAGAGACAGAAAATGAGACAGAAAGCAAGAAATCACTCCCACAGGAGGGACGGCCACATCACAATCCCTTCTCCTCCATTCTCCTCGGGATCTTGGGCATGCACACACACATGCCCAACGTGAGTTTAAACCACTGGGTCCGGGACTCGAACTACGGTAGACTAAATGGGAGTCCAGCGACACACCCATTACACCAACTGCTGGTACCTGTCCAGGTGTTTTTCAAAAGACCACATAACCAAAGAAGGTTCTACAATAGCAGTTCAATGTTTTATTAAGCACTTCACAAATGAAAACACACAAGTTCACAATCAAAGCCCTAAAATTTTAGAATACTAGCTTCAAATACAGTAAACCCTCAGATGTGGATTATAATCATTTCTTCACTGCCATAACTTAACCAACTGAAATAAAGTTAGTGAAAAATGCTATCATGGTTTAAATTTGATTGATAGCTGGTTGAGTAATTATCTATGTAACCTATAGTTAGCTTAAAGTATTATTTCTTTCCAGATTTTAAACAACTAAAAAGGCTCATTCTCCAATATCTAGATCAGAGAGAGAAATATTAATTTGCTTTCCAAAATACATATATATGTCCAGTCATGGGTGTGCAGACAGAGCGGCACCATTAGGCAATACTGGAGAAATACGGGGAAAGCCCTAGGTTCATTTCTGTCTCAACCTGAACATGTCAGGCATGCCTCCAGGTGCACCCATGACCCTGGCTGGCTGGAACGTTATGAGGGGAATTGTGGCATGGCAAGACCCTATAAAGGATTCCTGTCTCTCTCTCTCTCATAAAATAAAGAAATGCACACACACAAGCACATGCATGCACATAAATACAAATATGACTTCGCTAGTGGAAATTTTCTTTTCAAAATCCAACTCTACAACTAAAATTTTAATGTATTATGTATGGCTATATTAATATTCATTCTTCCGTATTTTGGGACCAGCAGATGGCGTAAAGGTTACATCACTGAATGCCCATGTAGTTGACAGCTATTTGAGTCCTGAACCCAGTGGGTTCAACTCACAGAGGTATATATGCCTGAGTGCCCAAGATCCTGAGAGGACAATGGAAGAGAGAAGGGACTGTGGAGTGGGCATCCCCCTTGGGGGGTGATTTTTCACTCTCTATCTCTCTCTGTCTTCCAGGCAAGCACACGCACCCTATAGTTAAAAATCTCTTAAAAAAAAAAAATTTGTCTTTTAAAATATTAATCCTTAGAACTAATTATCAAACTAGTCCATCTTCACTTCCCTCACTTCTCTTTCTAATGTACAGAGTTATATAAGAATTCACTTATGAGATAAGTCAGACTGCAAATGCATTTAAATAAAGTTTACTATGGGCCAGCAGATGGTATGGACATTAAGGTGCTAGATCCCACATGGTCAACTGCAAGGTCTGAGTCCTACACCTATTAGCTGCTTGAAAATCACACCAAGTGCATAAGCATGCATGCCCCAAATCCCGTGAGTAGAATGTAGGAGAAGGAACTGCAGCACAGCCATCCTACTAAAACATGATTTTTCACTTTCCCTCTTTCTCTCTCTGGAGAGCACATGCACCCTTACAGCAAAACTTTAAAACAAAAAAGAAAAAAAAAGAAAAGGATATTCTAATGTTACCTAGAGTTCTTCTAACTAGAAATTTTGGTTATCATAATACTTACAGAATTTCTGAATTATGGACCAGTTGGTGGCATGGAGGTTAGGGTGGCTGGATCCCACATGGCTGACTGAGTGGTTTGAGTCCCAAAGCTGGTGACCTGGGAAACATGTGCAGTGCAGTGCATGTGCATACATGCTCGAAATCCTGGTGGTGTGGCCATTTCCCCTGGGGAGTTCTTTCTCACTTTTCATCTTTCTCTCTGGTATCCATGTACACCCTTCAGCAAATTTAAAAGAAAAAGAAGTACTCAATTACATCTTTTGAGTTGAAATTAGTATAAATTTGCAGAATAGGAGATCTGGAAAAGTCCTAGGAAACAGTCCTGCTAGCCTGGTATCTACATTTTTAACAACTCTTAAAATTGCTTCTAAAATTAGACATCATGATTGTTCTAATTACTAAAAATATAAGATCACTCTAAGCTTTTAAAAAGGAAAATGGGGTCAGCCAGTGGTATGATGGTGGAGGCAGCTAGATCCCCCATGGCTAATGATTCGGCCAGGCACATGTGCGTGTGTACCCAAAATCTCAAATGGAGGGTGAGATGGAAGAGAAAGGACTGTAGCATGACCACCTTCCGTGAGAGGTGCTTTCTTTTTATTCTAAAGAATTAAACTTTCCTTTCTTTCTTTCTTTCTTTCTTTCTTTCTTTCTT
>NW_006159616.1:2829429-2841233 GCF_000334495.1 Tupaia belangeri chinensis | reverse complement strand
CCTTGCTTCCCTCCTTCCTTCCCTCCCTCCCTTCCTTCCCTCCCTTCCTTTCTTTCTTTTAATTTGACCAAAGAAGGATGGAATAAGAGAGAGAGAAAGAGAGAGAAGGTGAGAAAGCAAGCTGCCAGATCCAGGACTTGAACCGCAGTAGGCTATGTGGGAGTCCAGCACTCTTGCCACCATGCCACCTGCCGGCCCTGAGAGGTGCTTTTTCACTTTTCTTCTCTCTCTGGCTAGCATACATCTAGCAAATTTAAGAAGAAAGAGAGAGAATGAAACTTCTAAAATACCGGTTACTAGCAATTATAAAATTCATATTGAAAAAAGTTACTGGATAAACACAATGGAGCCAATTAAAACAGATACACTAGATAAATGGTGTCACTTTTGACAAGTTATAAATATTAATCTTTACAATTACTTCTCAGTCCATTCTATCTTCATTTCTCCCATTTTAATTACATCTTATTAAGCAGGTTCCAATACAGTAATCACTCCTTCATAAATCAGATTAGGTCCAAACCATAAACTAATGATGGCACTCCAGCTCCTGATCAAAACAAACAAACAAACAAACAAACAAAAACTTGGAGCCAATAGGTGGCATGGTGGTTAAGGCACTAGATTCCCACATTGCCAAATGAAGTATGCATCGCAGACTCAAGTGACTTGAAACTCACACCAGGTACATGTGTGCATGCCCAAAAATCTCAGGAAGGATTGCAGTGTGGTCATCCCCTTGGAAAGATGACTTCTTACTTTCCCTCTCACTGTCTGTTTCTCTCCAATGAGTGCATGTGCCCTATGGAAACAAACAAAAATACACTGTATATGGAGACTTCTGCATATCCAAACTGACTGAAAAGGAGAGAAAAGACCATGGTACCAGACATGAATTTCAACAATGCGTATTGCACAAGAAGTATCTCAGTATAAGAACAAAAGAACAAACTTTAAAGTCAGACTTGATGGGGTCAGCAGGTGGCATTGTGGTGAGGGGCTGGACTCCCACACAGCCGGCCATGGTTCAAGTCCTAGACCTGGCAACTTGCTTTCTCGCTTACTTTCTTCCTCCCTCTCTGGTGAATATTACAAATAAAATAATAGTAAATAAATAAGTTAAATTAAATTAAAAATTATTTTTCTTTGGGGGAAAAAAAAAAAAAACAGACAGACAGACTTGAGCTAGAATGCCAGGTCCACCAAGTTTGGTTTCCTTACCTTTAAAATTGGATTCTTAACCCTAAAACCTAGTATAGACATTCAAAGAACAGCATCAATTATCATTATTGTTATTACTTTAAAGCGAACTTTCACATTCCAATAAATGTACACACTTCCTATACAGAGGGTCCTTGGAAAAGTCATGATGCATTTTTGCATAGAAAAACATGGAAAAATATGTCATGATGTTTCTGATGACCCACAACGTTAATCTTTCTTTTTTTTTTTAATAATCATTTTATTTAACTGTATTTGTTTATTTTAATTTGACCAGAGAGGGGCAGAGCGAGATAATGAGAGCAAGAGAGAGAGGGAAAGTGGAAAAGCAAATCGCCAGGTCCAAGACTCCAACCTTGGTTGGCCATGTGGGAGTCTAGCACCCTTAGGTGTTGTGGTGACAACACCTGCTGGCCCACAACAGTAGTATTTCAAACTCAGTATTACCCACGAATCAGAGTTCAGAGTTTAACTGAAAAAAAATTTAAATACATATATATTCCATTTCCTCAACTATAAATACACACATATCCAATAAGTTAAATTTCAAGAAATATGAGAACTTGGCATTAGACCCAATAAATGACCTAAATTTAAAAAGCCAAGATAACCATCTAAGCATACTTTCACTTTTCTCTTTGGCCTGGTGTAACAACTCATGCCTCCAACAATGATGAAAGAAGAAATCTTCGGGTTCTTTTACAGCTTTAGAATTGTAACTAACCGGGGACCAGCAGGTGGCATGATGGTTAAGGCACTAGACACTCCCACATGGATGAGTTCGAGGGGTTCGAGTCCCAGACCTAGTGGCTTACTTTCTTACTTTCCCTCTCTCTTTCTCTCCCTCTCTAGAAAAATTAAAATAAATGAATGAATAAATGAAATGAAATAATTATTTTTAAAAATTGTAACTAACCACAGGACCAGCAGTTGGCATAATGGCTATGTTACTGGACTCCCAAGTAACAGACTGCGGTTCGAGTCCTGGACCCGGTGAATTAAAACACACTGGGTGCATGTGCGTGTGTGCCCAAGATCCCAATAGGAGAATGGATGAGAAGGGATTATGGCATAGCCATCCCCTCTAGGGGGTGATTTCTTGCTTTTGGTCTCTCTGTCTCTCTGTCTCTCTTTCTGGTGAGTGCACGCAGCCTATACCAAAAATCTTTAAAAAAAAAAAAAAAAAGAATTATAACTAACCACAATACACAAATGTACATTAGCCATGAGACACCATTTCATTTACTTCCAACCTATGAGCTGTCACTATTGAACAATAGCAATGCACAGAGGTTTTCTTCAAAGGTTTTTTGGGTAAAAGCAGTTTGTGAGCATCAGTTTCTTCCTTTCTGTTCATACATTTAAAATCTTTGAATATGAATTTAATTGCCATCTTTACAGTTATGATTTACAAACTTGTAACTACAACCCAGCTAAATGTCTTATTGCTTGCTAATCTTGTCCTCCTCAATGTCCCACACCCAAATATGATCACAACTCTTCTACTTACCCTTATAACACTTCCCTCCTACTGCTACTCGACTGTCCAGAAGTCCAATGAAGCAGCATCAATCAACCTACACTTCGACTCCCTTACCACATACCTATACATAACATGTACGTTTCATAACCATAACTAGACAGAAAATGGTAAAAATATACTACTGTAGTTTAAATTGTAAAGTTAAACTTCTTGAATTGGTTGCCAATATTGTCAACTAAACCACTACCTCCAAATATACCACTTAAGTCCTCCTTCAATGTTCTAGGTAAGACTTAGGTGACTGGCATAAAAGAAGGGAAAAAGCCTCACATTCTAAAATTTGTAGCCCATGAGAATATGCACCTATGTATAAACCAAAGGCTAACTGTGCCATATCAATTTGCTCCAGTGATGACAGATAACACTGGAAGTAAGGAGAGGGAGAAGAACTGCTTTCTTTGGAGAAAAAAGCCTCCCAGTGCTGGCCCAGTAATAGGGAGGATGTGGGAGAATGGGAAAAGTAAATACAGCAGTACCAGTGACATCTATTAAGCACTCCCTGTAAGCTGGGCTTTGTGCTAAGCATGTACATATATGTGTCATCTAAGACTCAAAACAACCTGTGAGCTATGTGCTATTATTAAATCCATTTTACAGATTAGGAAGCTAAAAGCAGAGGGGTTAGGTTGCTTTCCCAAGGACAGTTAGTGAGAGTCAAGCAAAGACTCAACTCAAGTCACCTCAGCTCATGTAACTTATTTTTCTGTTAATTTACTGTGAGTTATAATGTATAAGGTGAGAGAAAAAGAGAATGACATTTTTGGCAAGTCCTAAATTAACTGGAAATCAGTTATAAATTTAAATTGGATGCTTTTTAAATAAACATCTCCTTATTCGATATGCTTTCACACAACTAATGTTTTAATACTTTGAGCAGTTAGCACAAAGATACAGAACAAATTTTCTGCCAGGTCAAACAATAGTTTTCTTTTCAGTTTGGGCTCAGCTGTGATTAAATTACAATAGTCCAGGCCAATAACATTAAGTATTTTCATGTAGGAAAATAACACTATTTAAATGTGTGAAAAACTTCTTTCCAGTGCATTTAACACATCAGCTGGGGGCTTAGTCTGCCAGTTTGCATTACACATGTGATGATGTGTAATTGCACTTCTACTCACAGCAATGCTAATTTGAAGCGGCTACAGAATCAGATTCAGGAGAGTCCAGAATCATGAGGACTGTAAGACACTTAAGCCAAAATGTATTAAGGCAAAACTGGCACAGTTGGAAACATAATTGTAAACAGAAGGATAATATAATCCAATCCCAATTAAATATAAAATCCTCCAAAAATGACTTTCATCTGATGGCCAGGCTTTTCCTCTTATGAGATGCCTTCATTATCCTCCCCATTCTCTCCTACAAGTAAACTATCACAATATTTAAAGATTGTAAGACATCTATCTAGTCTCAAAGAATTTGCAATTTCTTTTTCTGCCTCAGTCCACAATGACTCTTGAAACAGTGACAGGCTTAAATAACATAAGACAAGACACTGGGGCAAAAATAAAAAGTCAACAAAAAGGAAAAAATTGATGCCTTCAGTACCTAAAATGAAGTACATCAGAGCATTCTGGCCCCAAATATTTCAGCATTAGGATTAAAAAAAAAAGAAAGAAAAAAGAGTTGGAGGGAAGAAGACAATTCATACTGAACAGCTTATTCTTCTGCCTGTATGTGGCTTAGTTTTAGACCGACCACTGCCTCAGCTTCCAAGTACCTGGGACTACAGATAAATGCCACTGTGTCTAGCTTTTTAGGGCAGGCCAGGAATCAGTACTGGGCCTCCCATGTGGCCGCAGTCTGCTGAACAACAGCATCCAGGATGCTCCTGAGGCTGAGCCAGAACAGCTTATCTTTCAAGTTCTTTCCTATATCCATTCAAACAAAATTCTGCCACATAGGTCCTATGAAAAATACAGAAATACTATTCAATGGTAGTGCATGAGTCATTTGGCAAAATTAAAAATATAGAGAGAAAAGTCATAGAACAGTATGGAAACAGCTGAAATACTGACCTCACTCTCTCAATGACAAAAGACCTTTTTTTTGGCTATAGGACACATGTGCTTGCCAGAAAGACAAGAGAGAGACAGAGTCAGAAAGCAAGAAATTATCCCCCCGGGGGGATGGCCACATCGCAATCCCTTCTCCTCCATTCTCCTCTTGGGATCTTGGGCACACTTGCACACCCGCACGGCATGAGTTTAATCCACTGGGTCCAGGATTCAAATCATAGTTGACTACATGGGAGTCCAGCGACAAAGCCATTACGCCAACTGCTGGTCCCCGACAAAATACTCTTAAAAGAAAGTTTCATGGTTATATATTCCATAAAATAAGAATAGCTTACCTTATTTTAGGCACTTACTACGACAGGCCATGCTCTATGCACATTAATTCATTTATAATGAACCCAAGAGAAAAGTTATATTAATCCCATTTCAGAGTGATAAAACAGGTACAGAAAAAGAAGAAGAAAAAAAAAAACTGCCCAAAGTGGGATTTATTTATTTATTTTTAAGAATTGTTTTTAAATTAATTAATTTATACAGACATACACACACATATACATATATTGTGGTAGGTATACGAAACCAGAGTATGCTTATGAAAGTCATATACGTATATGTATAAATTAATTAATATATTTTGACCAGAGAGGGACAGAGTGAGAAAGAGAGAGGGAAAGTGAGAAAGCAAGCTACCAGATCCGACACTCGAACCACGATCAGCCATGAGGGAGTCCAGTACCTTAATCACCATGCCACTTGTCATCCCCCACAAAGTGGGATTTAAATCCAGGTCTCCCTCCTGATTCCAGAGAGCATGCTCTAATTAAACACAATACCATATACTACATTTATATTGATTCCAGAGAGCATGCTCTTATTAAACACAATACCATATACTACATTTATATAAAGTACTGTTTCTGAAGCTTAAGAGATTTATTTTTTAAAGAATTATTTTAATTTTATTTATTTATTCATTTATTTTAATTTGACCAGAAAGAGACACACACAGAGAGAGGGAAAGTGAGAAAGTAAGTCACCAGCTCCAAGATTCGAACTGTGGTCAGCCATGTGGGAGTGTATAACACCTTCATCACCACGCCATCTTCTGGCCCCAAGCTTAAGAGGTTTAAACAAACATGTCACGATAAGGGAAACAAGGTCGTGTATTAACAATGATAACACATTAACAGAGATGGCACTAGATGAATTAATGAAGTAACTACGTTTGTCCTCGGAATACCACTTTTATATTCATTTTTTCCCTTAAAGAATTTTGTTTATTTAATTCCATTTGCTATTATTATTATTATTAATTTGACCAGAGAGAGAGAGAGAAAAGGAAAGCAATAAAGCAATCAGCTGGGGGACCAGCAGTTAGCATAATGGCTATGTCACTGGACTCCCATGTAGTTAACCATGGTTCAAGTCCCAGACTCGGTGGCTTAAACTCACGCTGGGTGCATGCGCATGCATGCCCAATATCCCGAGAGGAGAATGGAGGAGAAGGGACTGTGGCATGGCCATCCCCCCGGGGGATGATTTCTCGCTTTCTGTCTCTCTGTCTCTGTCTTTCTGGCGAGTGCACGCGCCCTAAAAACCTTCCCAAAAAAAAAAAAAAAAGTAAAATAAATAAAGCAAGCAGCTAGGTCCAGGACTCAAACTGTGGTTGGTCATGTTGGAGTCCAACACCTTAACCACCATACCACCTGCCCCCTCTTACTTTTATATTCTAATCTATAGCACTTTACCTCACTTGGTGTCATCCCCCATCCCTTTCTTCTTAGGTAAGGAGTATCTTTAGCATCACTTGAAATATGGAAAGACTAAATCTCAATCACATTTATACCTTAATAAATAAATACCAGACCAGCAGGTTCCATGGTGGTTAAGGGTGCTGGCCTCCCACATGGCTGACTGCAGTTCGAGTCTTAGACCTGGCAGCTTGCTTTCTCGCTTTCTCGCTTTCTCTCTCTCTCTCTCTCTCTCTCTCTGGTCACATCACGCCATCTTCTGGCCCCAAGCTTAAGAGGTTTAAACAAACATGTCACGATAAGGGAAACAAGGTCGTGTATTAACAATGATAACACATTAACAGAGATGGCACTAGGTGAATTAATGAAGTAACTACGTTTGTCCTCGGAATACCACTTTTATATTCATTTTTTCCCTTAAAGAATTTTGTTTATTTAATTCCATTTGCTATTATTATTATTATTAATTTGACCAGAGAGAGAGAGAGAAAAGGAAAGCAATAAAGCAAGCAGCTGGGGGACCAGCAGTTAGCATAATGGCTATGTCACTGGACTCCCATGTAGTTAACCATGGTTCAAGTCCCAGACTCGGTGGCTTAAACTCACGCTGGGTGCATGCGCATGCGTGCCCAATATCCCGAGAGGAGAATGGAGGAGAAGGGACTGTGGCGTGGCCATCCCCCCGGGGGATGATTTCTCGCTTTCTGTCTCCCTGTCTCTGTCTTTCTGGCGAGTGCACGCGCCCTATAGCAAAAACCTCTCCAAAAAAAAAAAAGTAAAATAAATAAAGCAAGCAGCTAGGTCCAAGACTCAAACTGTGGTTGGTCATGTTGGAGTCCAACACCTTAACCACCATACCACCTGCCCCCTCTTACTTTTATATTCTAATCTATAGCACTTTACCTCACTTGGTGTCATCCCCCATCCCTTTCTTCTTAGGTAAGGAGTATCTTTAGCATCACTTGAAATATGGAAAGACTAAATCTCAATCACATTTATACCTTAATAAATAAATACCAGACCAGCAGGTTCCATGGTGGTTAAGGGTGCTGGCCTCCCACATGGCTGACTGCAGTTCGAGTCTTAGACCTGGCAGCTTGCTTTCTCGCTTTCTCGCTTTCTCTCTCTCTCTCTTTCTCTGGTCAAATTAAAACAAATAATAATACATAAAGTTAAATACATTTTTTAAAAAAATCCCAAGAACACTTTAGAGACTTTTGTAAGTATGCCATTTTCTTTGAATTCCTTAAAGTCAAAGAAAAGTTCTGAAAGTGAAATTTATAATACATCTAAAAAACTAAACAGGTATTTTGGAAGAAAACAGGATCTTCCTGATAACTATAGACAGTTGGAACAATATATGATAAAGCAGGAACAATATATGCAAAAGCACTATAGTAATGTTAATTATAGAATCAAAGTGGTAGGTATACGTATACATAAAACCAGAATATGCTTACAAACATCACATAAATATTTCTCTGCTCTAAATCTTCCAATGGCTTCCCATCTCACTCAGAATAAAAATCCAAACTCTTTACCACTCCCTACAAGGGGACTTTTTCTGTGGCCTCATCTCCAACTAACTGGATTCCGTAAACAGCCTCAAGTATGTGTACACAGGATAATTTCAGAGACTTCCCACTCTGTCCCTCCACCTGAGATATTCTACCTACAGATACTTGGGTATTCTCACAACTTAAATCTCCACTGCCTTCATCTCTCTGCTCAATTTCCTGTTTTAAGTTTAAAAAAAAAAAAAAAAAGCCTTCCTTGACACCTTAAGTGACAATTATTCCTGACTTCTTCCCACCTATGCTCTGACCTTACACTATCTCTCCAATTGCACTTATCACTATCTGACATTCTACATTTGGATTCTACCTTTCTACACCAATATAAGTTTTATGGGATGGCTTCTTTTTATTCACTGCTACATCCTCAGCCCTTAATTCAATGCCTGGCATATAGCAGGTACGCAACAATGTTTGCTATATAAATGTACAAATAAATTAATTCCTTAATTCCATCTATGCATAAGGCCATCCTGGCTTCCTAACAGTAATATACTAATAAGTTTTCTTGAGGACTCTGGTATTCAAACAGCAACTATTCCATCAATAGAAGGCTACATGGCTAGCATCTTACATTGCATTACCAGACACTAATATTCATGAAATCAGTCTAGTTCCTCCAGCAGAGAATGTAAGGAAAGTACATATAATACATTTAAAAAAGAAGTAAAACATGGGCCAGTCAGTGGCATTTTGATTAAGGTAGCTGCATCCCACACAGCCAATTGTGTAATTTGATTTCAAGACCAAGAGGCTTGAAAAAACGTGCCCAGCACATGGGCGTGAATGCCTAAAATCCCAAAGATGGAGAAATGGGGGAGAAGGGAGTGCAGTATGACCATCCCCCATGGGGGATGCTTTCTCACTTTTCCTTTCTCTTTCTCTTTCTCCAGTAAGTGTCCATGTTCTCTTGCAATTTAAAATTTAAAAAAAAAAAAGGTGAAGACAATATATATATTTAAGGAAAATGCTTTGTACATTGCACAATTCACTCCACCAGACATATCAGTAAAAGCAAAATATATTCTTTCCTATATATATTTAAAATGCATTCATGAAAATAAATTTAGATGAAGTTTAGCTCTTTTGTGGGCCAGCACACAGCCCAATTGCATTCAAGTCCCAGACCCAGTGGCTTGAAAACACATTTGAGTGTGTGCCCAAAATCCCAAGAGGAGAATGGAGAAAAGACTGCAGTGTGGCTATCTCCCTGGAAATGATTTCTCACCTCCTCTCTTATACTGTCCCCACTACCCCACCGCAGGTAAGTGCACGCACCCTACAACAAAACCAAAAAAATATTTAGCTCTTCGGGTTAATGGGTTCCTCTCTAACAGGCATGGGGTTGAGGTGTCCAACTAGCACATGCAGCGAGCTTCTTGCTGAGCAAGGGAAAGGAAACAGCTACCGTGCACAGTCAGTCATTGGACAGTAGCTTGTGCTGGTCCCAGATTCTCACAGGCAGGTCCCCAACACCACAATGGGGCAGGGAGGAGGCCTTAGAACATTCACCAAGGTGCTTCCTTGAATAGAGCAGAACTCTGGAAGCCAAGTCAGGGGACTGGTCTTCACAGAGATGCTGTGCTTAGCCTTAATGACTAAACCCTTAAAGTTTAGAATCTACTCCCTTGGTGATACACTGTTGGGATGGCTTGGGATGCCTAGCTGATGGCTCTGCTGAATTCTTCACACTGTGGAGAGTAAGCCCTTTCTCTTTGGTTGTTATGGATTCTGACACAAATGATGCCCTCTGTTGCTGGGCAGACCTTAAGAATATCCTTCCTGTATTAACCTGTGTGAATGGCTATGTGTGAACTTACTGGGCAGAAAACTGGCTAGCAATTTGGTGGCACTTACAGTTTTTTTTTTTTTTTGGGGGGGGGTTATCTTTTCATTTACATTTTATCACATTCTTTACAGTATACATTTCTTTTCCCAACACAAAAACTATGCACAAAGCCCCATAAGAATTCAATTTCTGTTGCAAGGCAACAGATACTACTGTATTAGTGAACTTATGCAAAGAATCATTCTGCCACAAAATAAAAATGCTCACAAATATTTTCCAATTGCAAAGGGGTCAGCAAGGGAGAAAAGTTTATGGTTCAATTTTTAAAAAAAATTTAATGAACTGCTGCACCCAGCTTCACTAGTTCAGTCTCATGTAATCTCTTTTGTAGTGTTAGTGTGATCTGACCTTTCATAGTAATGTTAACATTCAACATTACTATTGAAATTACTATTGTCCCTACCATTAAGTTGGCCTTTACTAGTTCAGTCTCATGTAATCTCTTTTGTAGTGTTAGTGTGATCTGACCTTTCATAGTAATGTTAACATTCAACATTACTATTGAAATTACTATTGTCCCTACCATTAAGTTGGCCTTTACTAGTTCAGTCTCATGTAATCTCTTTTGTAGTGTTAGTGTGATCTGACCTTTCATAGTAATGTTAACATTCAACATTACTATTGAAATTACTATTGTCCCTACCATTAAGTTGGCCTTTACTAGTTCAGTCTCATGTAATCTCTTTTGTAGTGTTAGTGTGATCTGACCTTTCATAGTAATGTTAACATTCAACATTACTATTTTTTTTTTTGAGAGATTTTCACTGTAATATTACTATTGTTCCTACCATTAAGTTGGCCTTTCTCTTGGTCATTTTTTATTTTCTTATTTGTCCATCTTTAGTTTTCCTGGTATAGCACTCCCTTCAGAACTTCTCAACGAGTTGGTCTGGTATTGGTAGATTTTTTTCAGGTTTTGTTTATCTGAAAATGTTTTTATCCTTTCTTCTCATATGAAGGATAATTTTGCCAGATACAGTATTTTTGGTTGAAACTGATTTACACTTAACACTTTGAATGTGTTTTCCCATTCTTTCCTTGCTTGCATTGTTTCTGATGAGAGGTCCAATGTTAGCCTGATGGGATATTCTTTGAAAGTAACTTGACAGTTTTCTCTTGCCAATTTTAGTATCTTATCTCTGTCCGTGGTTTTGGTCATTCTGGCTATGATGCGCCTTGGAGAAGATCTTCTTGGGTTGATTCTACGTGGGGTCCTTTGTGTATCTTGGGTCTGGATATTTGAACGCCTCTCTAGGTTTGGAAAGTTTCTTCCAGGATTTCATAAAATAGATTATCAATGTCCTGATTATCACCTTCTGGGATACAGAATATTCGGATGTCTGGGAATCAAATGGTATCTATTATTTCTCATATGTTATTCTCATTGTTTTGGGTTATTTTCTCAGGCTTTTTGGTGAATTTTTCTAGGTCAGAGGTTCTATCTTCTGCATGACCTAATCTGCTTTTTTACTTTCAAGGGAGGTTTTGATTTCCTGTATTACAGCCTTCATCTCTAACACTTCTGTTTGTTTGTTTCTTTTTTATGGTATGTATTTCCTTTTAGATCATGGAAGAACTTCCTCACCTCCTGGAACTCGGTATCTCTTTTCTCCTGCGTCTTCTGGAGTTTGTTGTCTCTCTTTTCTTGCATCTCTGTTAGCTTTGCCACTACAAATATCCTAACTTTTTTTTTCTTTTTGGAGAGGTTTTTGCTATAGGGCACATGCACTCACCAGAAAGACAGACAGAGAGAAAGCGAGAAATCACCCCGCCGGGGGGGGATGGCCAAGCCACAATCCCTTCTCCTCCATTCTCCTCTCAGGATCTTGGGCACGCACGCACACA
>NW_006159616.1:2798276-2829216 GCF_000334495.1 Tupaia belangeri chinensis | reverse complement strand
CTCTGCGGTAGTGGATTCTGGTCATCTGATGGATTATACATTACTTCCTACCTAGCTTTTCACTGGGTATTGGGCCAGAAGGAGGCTCAAATCGTTTTCACTTATATTTACTTTGTCTTTTTTTTTTTTTTTTTTGGGGGGGTTTTTGCTATAGGGCGCATGCGCTCACCAGACAGACAGAGAGACAGAAAGTGAGAAATCACTCCCCAGGGGGGATGGCCACACCGCAATCCCTTCTCCATTCTCCTCTCGGGATCTTGGGCATGCACGCACATGTGCCTGGCGTTTTGAGTTTTAAACCACCAGGTCAGGAACGCGAACTGCAGTCGACTACATGTGGGTTCAGTGACAGCCATTACGCTAACTGCTGGTCCCTCTTTTTTCTTTTCTTTTTTTTTTTTTTGAGTTTTTTTGCTATGGAGATATGCACTCATCAAAGAGATAAAGAGGTAGAGAGAGACAAAGTGAAAAATCCCCCCCCCCAGAGAGGATGGCCATGCCACAATCCCTTCTCCTCCATTCTCTTGGGATTTTGGGCACACATGCACACATGCCCAGCCTGAGTTTCAAGTCACTGGGTCCAGGATTTGAACTGCTATTTACTACATGGGAGGCCAGTGATGTAACCATTATGCTATCTACTGGTCCGATATATAGCACCTGCATTCACCAAAAAGATTTCAATAAAGTATTTTAATATTTAATAATTTTGCTATAGGGCATCTGTGATCACCAGAGAGAAAGAGAGAGAGAAAGTGAGAAAGCACCCACCAGGGGGTATGGCCACATGGCAATCCCTTCTCTATTCTCCTCTCAGGATTTTTGGGCATACACACATGCACGGGCACGCGCACGTGCACACACACACACACACACACACCCAGTGTTTAGCAGGACACCAGGTCTGGGACTTCAACTGCGCAGTCAGCCACATGGGGCCTAACTGCCTTAACTACCATGCCGCTGCCTGGCCTCCTCCAAAATTTTTTAAACACTGTCAATCATATAACTTTGCTTTGGTTGCTGAGTTCAGATCTAAAAACTATAATCTCCAGCCATTAACCACTGCATTTATTTCTATGTAATATCCATGTTCCACCTAGCTGTTTGGTTATTTTTTAATCCCTATCCTTATTTTCCTTTTGCCTTAATTTCCTAATCATTTGTTTCATAGTATTTCAAGTATTTTTATAATTCTTCTTGGAATGATTGTAACTTTGAGTCCGTGGAGTTAAGTCTGACACAAATTAATGAACTCTACAGGTTACTATTAGATTTATATTTCTGCCCACAGAAAACTGGAAAAAAAAAAAATCACACCCATCCTGAAAGCAGAAAAAGCCAGATAATCTACAATGCTTTAACTTTTCTTGAGCCCATCAGAGAGCCGAAGTCCTCCAATAAAGGACGGACTACACATAGCAAATGATGATATAAAGAGATGACTTATAATAAAGTGAGTAAGAAGAAAATCTGCAGCCCAGCGACAGTGGCACAAGCAGTAGAGCACTGCTGTAGGAGGCTGGGGCCATTTGGAAGGCCTGCATTTAGATCCTGGACCAACCTAAACGAGCTGAATGTGTGATGCTCACCTGCAATCCTAGCTAACAGGGAGGCTGGGCAGAGGATTTTATCAACAACACCCTGTTAAAAATACTCTCTCCTGGATTCTACCATGCTCACTCTCCTCCTCTCACTCACATTCGTTCTCAAAACAGAAAAATCTGCTTCAAGTTTGGCAACAGAGCAAGACACTGTCTTTGAAAAAAATAATAAAACAGGAAAATAAGGAGCAGCAGGAGGTCAAAGAAAAAAGCACCCAGTGATGTGAGAGTATCAAATGTCTAGCATATATATATAACTGGAATAGCAAAAGGAGAAAAAAAAAAGAGAATAAGACAAAATAAATACTTGAAGAGATAGTGGTCTAGAATTTCCCAAATAATGAAAGATATCAATCCACACATCTAAGAAGCTTGAGAAATCCTAAGCAGTATAAATATAAAATCAACTAAAAATATACATGCCTGGAAACATCAAAGTCAAACAACTGGAAGGCAGGCATAGGAGAAAAAAAGAAATATTATATACACATAAAGTACAAAGAATTAAAAAGAAATCTTATATACACACAAAAGTACAAAGAATTAAAAATAAATATTATATACACATAAAAGTACAAAGAATTAAGGCACATCTTGTCGTAAGTCAGAAGACAATGACTTTGTTTCACTACTTCAAACAAAAGAAAAATCTGTCAAGCAACAATTTTACATACAGTAAAAATATTTTTCAAAAATGAAGGCAGACAGGCTCCATGGCCTGATGAATCTGGATCCCACATGGCCAACTGCATAGTTCAAGTCCTGGACCCAGTGAAAAACACACCAGTCACATGTGCACATGTGCCCAAATCTCAAAGGGAGAAAGAAACAGAAAAGTGAGAAGGAACTACAGCATGATCATTCCCCATGAGGGCTGCTTTCTCCTCTCTCTCTACATACATACATAAATGTGTATCTCTCTGACTCTGACAAACAAATGTACCCTCTAGCAAAATAAATAAATAAATAAATAAATAAAGGGGGCACTAACTAATGGTTTGAGAATAACACTTATTAACCCAACAAATTAAAAGAATAAAACTCTACTTTCCAAGATTAGTTAATATGCAGTGTAATTATTCTTCTTCCTATTACACTGAATTATAGTAGGAACAGCCCAATATACAACAGTTCAACAAAGTCAGACCACAGCATCACAATCCAAGTTTTATAAGAATTACTAAGGAGCAGGACCGGCAGATGGGATAGTGGTTACATCTCTGAATTCCTACGTAGTCGACCACAGTTCAAGTCCCTAACCCAGCAGCTTAACACTCACACCAGGTGCATGTGTAGGCACGCATGCCCAAAATCCCAAGAGAATAGGAGAAGGGACTGTGTCACGGCCATCCCCCTGGAGAGTGATTATTCACTTTCTGTCTCTCCGGTGAGCACACATGCCTTATAGTAAAAAATTGCTCTTTAAAAAAAAAAAAAAAAAAAAAAAAAACAAAGAATGGGGGTTGGCAGTTGGTATGGTGGTTAAGGGTGCTGGACTCCCACATGACCGACCATGGTTGGAGTTCCAGGCCTGGGGGCTTGCTTTCTCATTCTCTTTCTCTCTCTCTCTCTCTCTCTGTTCCTCTCTGGTCAAATTAAAATACAATAAATAAGTAAAGTTAAATAAAATAATTCTTAAAAAAAAAAAAATGACTGAGGAGAAAGTCTGACCATGGTTTCTGCCCTAGACCCAGAGACTTAAGAATCATACCAGGCATGCATACAGGCGTGCCCAAAATCCTGAGAAGAAAATGGAAGAGAAAGAACTTCAGTGTGGCCATTCCCCCAGGTGGATGATTTCTCACTAACCCCTCTTCCTCTGGCAAATGGTACACGCCATTTGTACATTTGAAAGGTACATGCCTATAGCAAAGAATGAAAAATTACTGAGGAGTCCAGCTGGAGCTGCATGGGTGGCCCAGATTTGGTTCACAGATCATCCAGAATACAAAAGAAACAGTTGTCCATGCATATACTCCTAGTTAACTGGGAGGGTGTGGCAAGACGATGGAAACATGGTGAAATTCTGTCAAGGATACTTATTTCTCTCCCTCTCCTTTTATTAAAGAAAAAGAATTATAGAGGAATAAACTTCAAAAAATGCTTTGAAAACAAGATATTTACTGAGGAATGCAATCTGCTTATATAACTGTAACTGCATATTTATACAATCTAACTCCTGGGGCTAAAAGTCAAAGCTCTTGCTCTTTGATGCCTAGAGAAATGCCATGAGAATTCATTACATACATGAATCACACTGATCCAAGTTCCTCAAAAGCAAACTAAAGGCCCAAGCAATAGTACACTGAACTGCTCCAGCCCAACTGACCTGAAACACTCTGGGCATCTGTGTGCATGCCCAAGATCCTGACCAGCTGGAGGGCTGGGGAATGGGGAATCCCAGCTTTACAAAAACCTGCCAAGGGTGCCAGTGTCTCTTGCACATGCGCATGTGTGCACATCTCTACAATATGAATAAAATAAACTTAAAAATTTGAAGGGGGCAGCAGATGGTGTAATGGTTAAGGCGCTGGACACTCCCACAAGGCCAACCACAGTTCGAATCCTGGACCTGGTGGCTTGCTTTCTCACTTTTACTCTCTCTGTCTCTGTCTCTCTCTGGTCAAATTTTTAAAATAAATTAATGAATAAATAAAATTAAATAAATAATTATACAAATATTTTAAAAACTGAAGAAAAATGAGGACCATGTTAAACAAAAAATGTCCAAGTTTACTCCTAACAAAAAGAAAAAATTCCTAAGACCCTCCTTCCCTAAGCCAAAGATGTTTACATGGCTCATAAGGTTCTAAATAGATCTTAACATTCAGAGGCTCTAGGAACTCTTCCATCTCTAAAAAAATTTAGATAAGAGCCGGCAGCTAGTGTAATGGCTAAGGCAGCTAGTCTCTCTCGTGGCCGATCACAAGAGCTGGCAGCTTGAAAACTACATATAGGGACCAGCAGCTGGCATAATGGCTATGTCGCTGGACTCCTACGTAGTCGACCGCGGTTTGAGTTCCAGACCTGGTGGCTTAAACTCATGTCAGACGTGTGTGCATGCATGCCCAAGATCCCAAGAAGAGAATGGAGGAGAAGGGATTGCAGCATGGCCATCCCCTTGGGGGATGATTTCTTCCTTCCTGTCTGTCTCTCTCTCTCTCTGTCTTTCTGGCAAGCGCACACACCCTATAGCAAAAACCTCTCCAAAAAAAAGAAAACTACATGTGTATGTGTGCCCAAAATTCTGAGAGGAGAATGAAGGACAAGGACTGAGGTGTGGTCATCCCCTCTGGAGAGTGATTTCTCACTTTGCCTCTCAGACTCTCTCTGGTGAGAATACGAGTCCTAAGGTAAAAAAAAATAATAATAAAAATAAAAAAAATTTTTAAAAAAACTTAATAAAAAGGAAGAAAAGAAACATGGATAAAGTTCAGACCTAAAGAAGCTATGGAAGGGAACCAGCAGTTAGTGTAATGGCTATGTCGTTGGACTCCCACGTAGTCGACAGCGGTTCGCGTCCTGGACGCGGTGGCTTAAAACTCATGCCAAGTGCGTGTGCGTGCGTGCCCAAGATCCCGAGAGGAGAACAGAGGAGAAGAGACTGCTGCATGACCATCCCCCCTGGGGGGTGATTTCTCGCTTTCTGTCTCTCTGTCTGTCTCTGTCTGTCTGGCGAACGCACGCATCCTATAGCAAAAATCTCTCCAAAAAAAAAAAAAGAGGCTATGGAGAACTCATCTCCTTAATATAATTGTCTATTTGTAAAAAATCTTTAAGCCCTGGAAATGAGATCCCAAGAATATCCACAGCACTAAGTCACTGAACTAAGGTTGTCTCCTTACAAGTATAATGTACTGGATAGTGCTGAGTGCTCAGAAAATATTTCCTGATTAATAATCTGTAACTATACTGTGCAATATGGAGCCACCAGTAGATGTAGCTTTTTTTTTTTTTTTTTTATTTTTATTAGAGGTCACATGCTTACCAAAGAGACAAAGAGAAAGAGGAGAGGGAAAAGGCATACACAGGAAGTAGGGGAGAAAGCACCACACAATGAGGCATAGTCATGTCACAATCCTTCTTATTCCAATCTTTTATCCTACCAAAATACTGGACATGAACACACGCACAGACCTAGAGCATTTTTTTTCTTTTCTTTAAGAGAGATTTTTGCTATAGGGTATATACACTCACCAGAGAGACAGAGAGCGACAGAAAGCCAGAAATCATCCCCTCCATGGGGGTGGCCATGCTGCAGTCCCTTCTCCTCCAGTCTCCTATCAGGATTTTGGGCACACACGCACAAGTGCCCAGCATGAGTTTTAAGCTGCTGAGTCCGGGACTCGAACTGCAGTTGACTACATGGGAGTCCAGTGACATAACCATTATGCCATCTGCTGGTCTGTACAGTGTTTTTTAAGATCAGAGGGACTGGGACTGGAACCTTGGTCAGCTGTGGGACCTGGCTTCCTCTGTATAGCATTTAACTGCTATGCAATGAGGCTAGCCAAGGTAATCTTTATTGCTAAGATTTGGTTACTTGTCAACTTCCTTTCCCCACATATGTCCCTAAAAGGGTCACTGCTTATTTCTAGAAAGACAAAAAAAGGGATATGGAACCATTTCTGCACTAATCATAGAGAAGAACATATTTTATAAAGGAAGACAAGGAGCACAAAGAATTAGAATAATTCTAATAATTAGAATAATTAGAGAAGAATAGATATTAGAAACAGAACAAACAGATAAAGGAAAAGAAAAGGCAGGGTACAGAAAAAGTCAGAAGTTCTTGAGTGGTTTTTATAGAATCTCACAAAAAATTACACTTAAAAAGAAGGGAATCAGGACCAGCATATAGTGTAATGGCTATGTCACTGAACTCCCATGTAGTCTACCGCAGTTCAAGTCCCGAACCCGGTGGCTTAAACTCATGCCAGGCACATGTGAGTGTGTGCCCAAGATCCCAAGAGGAGAATGGAGAAGGGATTGCGGTGTGGCCATCCTCCCGGGAGATGATTTCTCACTTTCTATCTCTCTGTCTCTATCTGGCGAGCACATGCGCCCTATAGCAAAAACCTCTCAATGAATCAATGAATCAATCAATCAATCAATAAGAAGGGAATTGGGACCATTAAGGTGGCGTAGTGGTTAAGGTGCTAGACACTCCCATATGCCAACCATGGTTCAAGTCCCGGACCTGGTGGCTTGCTTTCTCACTTTCCCGCTCTCACTCTCTCTGTCTCTCTCTCTCTGGTCAGATTAAAAAGTAAATGAATGAATAAATAAAATTTAAAAGAAAAAATAAGTGTCATATAGCCACAGAATAGTTAACTGAAAAAAAAAAGAAGGGAAAAAGCATCAATAAAAGCTTAAGTAAGCTAGAAACTAGAGTTTTATCTTGAGTAAGAGACCCTCAAGTTTTCCTTATAAACCCTGTAAATGCTTCTTTAACAGGTTACTTTTTCTTCCCACAATATAATCACATAATTATTCATTCTCACTGGTCATAATTTATTTATTCCCACTATTCAGAATCTATTTACTCCCACTAATCAGAATCTATTTCTTTGTGGAGGGAGAGATTTTTGCGATAGGGTGCATGTGCTCTCCAGAGAGACAGAGACAGACAGGAAGCCAGAAATCACCTTCAGACGGATGGCCACACCACAATCCTTCTCCTCTATTCTCCTCTTGGGATTTTGGGTACACATGCACACATGCCCAACATGAGTTTTAAGCCACAGGGTTGGGACCTGAACCATGGTCAACTACGTGGGAGTCCACCAACATAACCATTACACCACCTGCTGGTCCGAGAATCTTTTTTTTTTTTTCTTTTTTTTTTGGAAAGGTTTTTGCTATAGGGCACGTGCACTTGCCAGAAAGACAAAGAGAGACAGAGAGACAGAAGGTGAGAAATCACCCCCACGCCACAATCTCTGCTCCTCCATTCTCCTCTCAGGATCTTGGGCACGCACGCACACACATCTGGCGTGAGTTTAAGCCACCGGGTCTGGGACTCAAACCGCAGTCGACTACATGGGAGTCCAGCAACATAGCCATTACGCTAACTGCTGGTCCCCCCAGAATCTATTTTAATTAGGTCACAAACATGACTAAAGCTGCAAGCAAAAATATTTACTATTGTCGATGGAAAGAGAATTCCAGTAACAAGGTTAGAACATAAATAACGAAAGTAGACCTAGGGAGAAACACGGTTTCCCTCTCTAATAAAAATGAAATCACAGGATGGTGCTGGTCTAAAAAATGGCCTAAAAAAAATAATAAAATCAAAAAATAAAATCACTAGGCCAGCAGGTGGTGTGGTGGTCATGGCACTAGACTCCCATATGGCTGACAAAGGTCTGAATCCTGAGCCTGGCAGCTTATATGCTTGCTCATGCTCGCTTGCTCTCTCTCTCTCTGGTGAGTACCTGTATCAAATTAAAACGTTATAATTATGATAAATAAAATTAAATACTTCTTTAAAAAAAAAAAACATAACTTTTCTCATCCTGCAAACGTTAGCTGAATGAAAACTAAATTAAGAGTGCTACTTACGAGATTCTGATAGGGGCCAGCAGGTGGCATGGTGGTTAAAGGTGCTGGATTCCCACAAAGCCAATCACGGTTCAAGTCCCAGACCTGGTGGCTTGCTTTCTCACTTTCCCCCCTCTCTCTTTCTCTCTCTGGTCAAATTAAATATAATAATTAACAAATGGAACTAAATTTTTAAAAATTTTCTGGAGAGGTCTTTGCTATAGGGTTCGTGTACCCGCCAGAAAGACAAAGACAGAGGGACGCAAAGTGAGAAATCACCCCCCCCCAGGGGGGATGGCCATGCTGCAATCCCTTCTCCTCCATTCTCCTCTCAGGATCTTGAGCACACACGCACACAGGTCTGGCGGGCCTGACATGAATTTAAGCCACGGAGTCCAGGACTCAAACCACAGTCGACTACATGGGAGTCCAGTGACACAGCCATTATGCCAATTCTGCTGGTCCCAGAATTAAATAGTTTTTTAAAAAAGAAATTCTCAGGGGACTAGCAGTTAGCGTAATGGCTATGTCGCTGAACTTCCATGTAGTCAACCACAATTAGAGTCCCAGACCCGGTGGCTTAAACTCACGCTGGGCGCATGTGCGTGTATGCCCAAGATCCCAAGAGGAGAATGGAAGAGAAGGGATTGCGGCATGGCCATCTCCCCTGGGGGATGATTTCTCACTTTCTGTCTCTCTGTCTCTGTCTTTCTGGCGAGTGTACATGTCTTATAGCAAAAACCGCTAAAAAAAGAAAAAAAGAAAGAAATTCTTGGGGCCAGCAGGCGGCATGGTGGTTAAGAGTACTAGACTCCCACATGGCCAAATGCAGTTCAAGTCTCAGACCCAGCGGCTTGCTTGCTCTCGCTCTCTCTCTCTCTCTCAAGTAAAGGGATTCTCATTAAGTCATAAATTATAAATATATAGAGAGTATATATAACTTTTTAAGGGAGATTTTTTTGCCATAGGACACATGTAATCGCCAGAGAGGGAGAGGTATAAAAAGAGGGAAAGTGAGAAATTACCACACAGGGGGATGGCCACGCCACAATCCCTTCTCCTGCATTCTCTTCTTGGGATTTGGGCATGCATGTATACACATGCCAGTGTGATTTTCTTTTTATTTGTTTTTTTTTCTTTTTAGGCTGTTGCCATAGGGTGCATGCACTCACTGGAGAGGCAAAGTGAGAAACCACCGCCCCCTCCCACACCAGGGAGGAAGGCCATACTGCAGTCTCTTGTACTTCATTCTCCTCTCGGGATATTTTGGCCATACACACACGCTCCTGTCATGATTTTAAAGCTACCCGGAATAACCATGGTCAGCCATATGGGAGTCCAGCACCTTAACCACCATGCCATCTGCTGGCTCTGCCTTGTCTTTCTTCATATGGGCACACAAAGGTTAAACTGCATCCCCAAGGTATAAAACCACTAAACCAAGAAAACTAGGGCTGTGATCCATGGGATGGGACTCTTAAGTCCCAACAAGGTCACACTATGAATTTCCAACAGTTAAGATATACAAAATACTGAATGCAGCTCAAGTCCATCCTCCAAAATACCTCTGCTTTTCTCTGTCTTCCTCTCCTAACTTGTAAATACATACAAAAAGATTTTAAAAGCCTAACCACAGGGCCACACACTGCTAGCAGACTGTCACTCCTCCAGGGGCAGGGACCACATGGGACACCCGGCCCATCTAAAAGTCTAGGCAGGGTGGTATAAGTCTCCAGTCTTGGCTTTGGGAGGAAGAGGCAGAAGGGTCACAATATGGCCAGACTGTGTCTAAAAAGCAATGCACACAGAAACAGAGGATAAAACTAAGCTTTTTAATTAAAAACAAGTACACATTAAAAGTGTGTATCATTTTCATCTATTAATACAAATTGAAAAACTAATATTTAATGTTGTTTTGTAAAAGCATGGTAGGCACTAAGATTTGTTGCCGATAAAGTGAAAATATGTATCTGGCAACATGCATTAATTACCAGACTATCTACACCACACATCTCTGGGCCAAGAGATATATTTTAGTAAACTATGGTAAAGCCATATACTTAAATGCTAAAAGTCACTTAAAAAGCTCTCAAAATAGGGACCAGCATATAGTGTAATGGTTACGTCGCTGGACTCCCACAGAGTCCACCGTGGTTCGTCCCAGATCTGTTGGCTTAAAACTCATCCCAGACACATTAGCAAGAGTGCTCAAAATCCTGAGAGGAGAGACTGGAGAAGGAACTGCGGTGTGGCCATCCCCTGCCGGGGAGTGATTTCTCACTTTCTGTCTCTCTGGTGAGCGCACACACCCTATTGCAAAAATCTCTCAAAAAAACAAAATTCTCAAAATGTTTACTGAAAGGCAAATATATCATTATTAAAATAGATGGCCCGGCCAGGGGGCATGATGGTTAAGGCAGTTAGATCCCACATGGCTGACTGCACAGTTCAAGTCCTGGGTCCAGCAGCTTGAAAAAGCACACCAGGTATTTGTGCACATGTGCCCGAAATTCCAAAAATAGAGAAGGGACTGCAGTGTGGTTATCCCCCTCTACAGAAGATGCTTTCTCTCTCTTTCTCTCCCTCTCCTCCCCCAGAGAGTACACTCACTATACAGCAAATTAAAAAGAAAAAGCTATTTGGGATCAGTAGGTGGCACAGTGGTTAAGGCACTAGACTCCCACATGTCCAACCACAGTTTGAGTCCAGGCACCTGTGTGTGCATGCACAAGATCCTGAGAGAAATGGAGAAGGGGTCTTGTGATGTGGCCACCCACTCTAGTGGGTGATTTCTCGCTGTCTCTCCGGCAAGCACACACTCCCTATAGCAAAAATCTAATAAATAAATAAATAAATAAATAAAATTTTAAGTGTGTGTATATATATTATATATATAATATATATATATACACATACACATAATTTTAAAAAAGAAAAATTTACAGTATGATTTGCATCTGCAAATATGTACATATGTAAACACATACACCAATACACGTGTACATAAGGATTAATATGTATACAAACATAAGCAAAAAATTCCTTTGAGGAAATTTATCAAAATGTTAACAGCTATTACTAGGTTATGGTAACTTATGAATTATCTTTCCCCCTATGTCTTCTACAATGATCACATATGGCTTTTTTGGGAAAGATGGCCTTGTTTTTTTGTTTTGTTTTGTTTTGTCTTAAAGAAAAGCCTCTTTTCTTCCTAACAATGAGAATGAAGTAGTGTATTACTGCCCATCCAGATATATTGTATCTTACGGGTTGCTAAGCAGCAAATCCTGGTGTTCTCATATCATGTCACAGGCAGAAAGGACAGAACTCAGGCACAAACGGTTCCATCCAAATGGCAGCATGTTCACTCCAGGGAGTGGCCTAATGAGCATACAGGGCAACTTTTGATCACTACTCAAACCACCCTCCATCACTCACCTGAACACTGTAGGTTTACTTTAGATGTGGCGCGGTATTTCTCATACAAGCTGCACACAGGGGAAGGCTGTTTTATCCTCCACTTTATGCCACACTACTCCACCCTTGAGGGATGATTTGCATTTCAGTACATTCACCCACCAAGTCAGAAACCACTGTCATTCTAGACACTTCCCTGTTATCAACTGACAGACAGGTAAGCCTTGCTGCTTTATGGAAATAGCCAATCCTGCCCAGTGAATGACAGCATATGCTACAGTTTCTCACTGCTGCAGAGAATGGGTGGTTCCCCTGCTAACGCTATAAATCCCAATACTCTGTGACATTCCTTCCCAACAGCAGAATCTGCAACACAGAAACTTTTCCACCAGAAAAACCCAACTCTCAACTCTCGGGGGCAACAATCACTAAGAGAATCCGGACCCAGAGCACTCTCCCTAAGCTTCTGCTTCGTCACAGGAATCCCAGCAGCCAGTTCCTATACTATGCCCGCCCCTGCTGCAGCAGCAGCCATTTTTGGCTCAGCCCTGCTGCGGCCCCAGATGAAAGCCAGAAAAGCAAGGACAAGATGGCAAAGGAGTCTAAGAAGGAAACTCTGTGACAAATAACACTAGAGCAGCTATCATTAAAAAATGCTGTACTAATCTGTCACATCATTAAAAATCAGCGTTTTCTAATGATCCCCATATCAAGTACTTTAAGCCACCTCTCATGGCATCATGAAAACAAATTTGAGGAAATGTACTGCATGGCAAGGTAAGATCAGCACTAGTCCTGTCATCATGGTAAAACAAAAAGAATCTTAGTCATACTTGGGGAACATAATGCTTAATTAGTTAAACCTCTATTCAAGTAATTAACACCAACAAAAGCCCTCTTTCTTCCTTGATTCCCTGTTGAACATTTGTAAATGTACTTTAAATCATCTTTACTATCTTAAAATAATGAATACAACCTAATCTGTCATTGTTGAGTGAAGAACTTGCAGCAACTCAAATTTTAGGCTGGTTTTATTTTTCAAAATATAAGTAGCTTAAAAAAAATATATATATATATATAGGCAGCTTTATTTTTCTGATTATAAAAGTAATAGGGGGGTCAAAGTTAACAAAACATTTACTAGTTACAGAAATAAATAAAAATCACTGAATCTGGGAACTAGCAAAGAGCATGGTGGTTAAGGCGCTGGACTCCCACACTCCCACATGGCCAACAATGGTGCAAGTCTCGGACCTGGTGGCTTGCTTTCTCACTATCTCTCTCTGTCTCTCTGTCTCTCTCTGGTCAAAATTTTATAAGTAAATAAGTGAATGAGTAAATAAAATTAAATAATTCTTTAAAAAAAATCACTGAATCTTACCAACAACCACAGATAACCATATGAATTGTTGTATAATCACGTACTTTCTGAAAATATTTTTTAAAATAAAATTTGATCATACATACTATTTTTAACTAACTTCCACAGAATAAATGTGGGCCTATTTTATATCAATAAATGTCTCTATGACATTTAAAAAATGTATTTATCATTATAGTTATTTTTAAATTTTCTACAGAGCATGTATGCTCACCAGGGAGAGAGAAAGAAAGAAAGCCACCAGGTCCAGGACTCAAATTGCAGCCAGCTATGTGGTAGTCCAGCACCTTAATCACCACACCACCTGCAGGCCTCTCTATAACATGTTTAATGATTATAAGTATTTGGATGTATAATTTGTCCAAAGTCCTATTATTTAGCCGTCAGTATGTTTCAAAAGGTTTATTATAAATAGTGATATGACAAGAATCACAATTTTAATTGAAAACCAACTTTCAAAGAACAACTCTACAGAAGCAGATAGCACAAAAACAGGGCTGATGGGGGCCAGCAAGTGGCATGGTGGTTAAGGCACTAGACTCCCACATGGCTGATAACAGTCTGAATCCCAGACCTGGTGGGCTTGGGCATGCTTTCTCTCTCTCTCTCTCTCTCTCTCTCTCTCTCTCTCTCTCTCTCTCTCTCTCTCTCTCTCTCTCTCTCTCTCTCTCTCTCTTTCTCTTTCTCTCTCTCTCTCTCTGGTGAGTACACAAATTCTATAGCAAATTTAATAATAATAATAAGTAAAATAAAATAAAAAATTATTTAGTAAAAAAGAATTCTAGGGGTCAGCAGGTGACATGGTGGTTGAAGCACTGGACACTCCCACATGGCTGACCATGGTTCGAGTCCTAGACCTGGTGGCTTGCTTTCTCACTTTCCCTTTCTTTCTCTCTGTCTCCTTCTGGTCATATTAAAACAAATGAATGACTAAATGAAATTTAAAATAATAAATAATTCTTTAAAAAAAAGAATTCTAAAAAAAGAAACAGGGCTAACTTCACAATAATTCTTGAATATGTTAAAATAATCCCTTAAAATATTAACAAAATTTAAGAAAACATATCAGTTTCTGTTACATCAGGGACACAAGAAGTAAAATCCTAGGTCAAATGTCTCACCTACCCAATTGGGGAAAAGAAATTCAGTTCAGGGATCAGCAGTTAGCGTAATGGCTATGTCGCTGGACTCCCATGTAGTCGACCATGGTTCGCGTCCTGGATCCAGTGGCTTAAACTCACGCCGGGCGCGTGTGTGTGCGCCCAAGATCCCGAGAGGAGAATGGAGGAGAAAGGATTGCAGCATGGCCATCCCCCTGGGGGGTGATTTCTTGCTTTCTAGCTCTCTGTCTGTCTCTGTCTGGTGAGCGTACGCACCCTATAGCAAAAACCTCTTCAGAAAAAAAAAAAATTCAGTTCAGCCTCTCTCTCACCCAAATAGTAGTTTAGTAAAACAGATTAAGCTCAAACAAAAGAAGACAGTAGCAAGAGCCTGGAAAAAAAACTGAAAATACCACCATGATATAAAACTGAACCAGGACTGGGGCTAGCAGGTGGCATGGTAGTTAAGGGAGCTGCACTCCCACATGGCCAATAGTGGTTCAAGTCCTAGACCTGGCAGCTTGCTTTCTCACTTTCCCTCTTTCTCTCTCTGTCCCAATCTGGTCAAATTAAAATAAATAAATAAATAAAATAATTTAGAAACAAAAAACTGAACCAGGACTCACTTAGAACATTTCTGAGGTTTACTTCAGATTGGAGGATGCACAGATTAGAAGGCTCATAACAGGTTCTAAAGACTTCCAAATCTATGACAGGGAGTCATGCATCTAGAAAAAGCAGGCAAACTCAAAATAATGTAAAGGGGTCTTGAGATTTAAATAACTCAAAAGTAGGGGGCCAACAGATGGTGTGGTGGTTATGTCATGAGACTCCCACATGGCTGACAATGGTCTGAATACTGAACCCAGTGGCTTGAAATCATACCAGGTGCGGGACCAGCAGTTAGCATAATGGCTATGTCACTGGACTCCCATGTAGTCAATCATGGTTCGAGTCCCGGACCCAGTGGCTTGAACTCACGCCAGGCGCGTGTGCATGCGTGCCCAAGATCCCGAGAGGAGAATGGAGGAGAAGGGATTGCAGCGTGGCCATCCGCCCTGGGGGGTAATTTCTCACTTTGTCTGTCTGGCGAGCGCATGCACCCTATAGCAAAAACTCCCAAAAAAGGGAAAGAAAATCATACTGGGTGCATGTGCATGTATGTCCAAGATTCCAGGAGGCAAATGGAGGAGAAGGGATTGAGGCATGGCCATACTCCTGGTAGCTGATTTGGCAGTTTCCCTCTCTGTCTCCCCCCCTTCCCCTTTAGTGCACATGCCCTAAGGCAAAAACCTCTTAAAAATTTTTTTAAATAAATGGCTGAAAAGTAGACTACACATTCATCACAGAAATTTGTCTTAATGAGTTGATTTTAAAAGGTCAAATACTTCTACATCATTTACATAGAATTAGTCAAACTAGCTACAGTAAGGAGAAAATGAGAGACAATAAAATGCCCCCCTTTTCAGTCTTCAAAATGAAGCTTCCTTATAAAAGTGAAATCTATTTCCTTCCGGCCTACAGACTGGTTCCTCAAGCAACTTCAATTACCCTTCCAGCATTTACAAGTTATAAAAAACTAGCATCAGGGCCAGCAAGTGGCATGGTGGTTAAAGTGCTGGACTCCCTGGTGGCTAACCACAGTTTGAGTCTCGGACCTGGCAGCTTGTTCTCACTTTCTGTCTGTCTCTCTATCTCTCTCTGCTGAGCACACATCCCCTATAACAAAATTAAAAAAAAAAAACAACTAGTAATACTGATAATAATAAAATAAAATTTTTTAAAAAGCTAGCATCTATCCCCTGTGACCTACAGAAATTCCCAAAGTATTTTTCTTATGAGATCATAGTGATAGTAATTAATGTGATTTTATAATACTATATTATGAAACATGTCAACATTTGGAAAACTTGCATAACTTAACAAACCATTATTTTCCAAATGACCAATACATGATATTAAAAACTCATGCATAGATGGGGCCGGGAGGTGGCGTGGTGGTTAAGGGTGCTGGACTCCCACATGGCTGACGCAGTTCAAGTCCCAGACCTGGCGGCTTGCTTTCTCGCTTTCTCATTTTCTCTCTCTCTCTCTCTGGTCAAATTAAAATAAACAAATAAAGTTAAATAAAATAATTCTTTAAAAAATAAATAAAAACTCATGCATGGGAAAAAGATCCAAAGTACAAGACAAACCCATGGATTTAAATGAATTAAAAGCTCATGGGGGGACCAACAGTTTGCATAATGGCTATGTCGCTGGACTCCTATGTAGTTGACTGTGGTTTGAGTCCCGGACCCGGTGGCTTAAACTCACGCCAGGAGCGTGTGCGTGCGTGCCCAAGATCCCAAGAGGAGAATGGAGGAAAAGGGATTGTGGCGTGGCCATCCCCCCTGGGGGGTGATTTTTCCTTTTCTGTCTCTTTGTCTCTGTCTTTCTGGCGAGTGCACACACTTTAAAGCAAAAACCTCTCCAAAAAAAAAAAAAAAAAAGCTCATGGTTATAGTTTCAGGTTCCAAGTTGAAACTAGAGGGGCCAGCAGGTAGCATAATATTTAAGGCACTGGACTCCTACATGACTGACGGTGGTTCAAGTCCTGAATCCATCAGCTTAAAACTCATGTCAGATGTGTATACGTGTGCCCAAAATCCCAAGAGAAGAACAGAGAAGGGATTGTGGTATAATCATCACTTCTGGGGGTGATTTCTTGCTCTCTGTCTCTGTGTCTCTATCTGGCAAGTACAGGCACCCTATAGCAAAAATCTCTCCAAAGGAAAAAAAAGAAGAGGCCGGCAGGTGGTGTGGTGGTTAAAGACACTGGATTCCCACATGGCTGGCCACGGTTCAAGTCATGAACCAGGCAGCTTGCTTTCTCCCTTTCCCTTTATCTTTCTCTGGTCAAATTTTAAAATAATAAATGAATTAAATAAATATCCTTTTTAAAAAAATAAAAACAAAACCTTTCAAAAATTCTCAGGGGCTGGTCCTATAGAGCAACAGTTAGGAACTTCACAGAGGAAGTTGGATCCCAGATGGCTGATAGGGTTCAAGGCCTAGCCAAGGAAGTTTAAAAAGCATATGGGGATTGACCAGCAGTTAGCGTAATGGCCTTGTCGCTGGACTCCCATGTAGTCGACCGCGGTTCGCGCCCAGGACCCAGTGGCTTAAAACTCACGCCGGGCACGTGTGTGTGTGTGCCCAAGATCCTAAGAGGAGAATGGAGAAGGGATTGTGGCGTGGCTATCCCCCCTAGGGGGTGATTTCTCGCTTTCTGTCACTCTGTCTCTGTCTGGCGAGCGCACGCACCCTATAGCAAAAACCTCTTCAAAAAAATAAATAAATAAAAGCATATGAGGAGCTTACATGTCCAGGATCCTGCTGGTGTGCAAAACTGAAGGAAAAGGTTTGCAGTGGGACCAGGCTTTTGGGGGAGTATACAGACAGGCATGCACTCTCTTCCCTGACTCTCCCACAGGTCTCTGACACTAAAAAAAGAAAAAAAAAAAAAAGAGGGACCAGCAGGTGGCATGGTGGTTAAGGCGCTGGACACTCCCACATGGCTGACTATGGTTCAAGCCCTCGACCTGGCAGGGCTCTCTCTTTCTCTCTCTCTCTTTCTGGTCAAATTTAAAAATAAATGAATGAATAGATAAAATTAAATAAGTCTTTTTTTCAAAAAAGAAAGAAAAAGAAACTCCACTTGTCAAGTTCTATTGTGGTAATAAAGAATATCAAAGCCAGTCAATGGAGTGGTGGCTGGATCCCACATGGACTCCGCAGTTCGAGTCCTGGACCCAGCAGCTCAAAAGACATGCCAGCCACGTATGTGAGTATACCCAAAAATTCCAAGAGGAAAATGAAAAGGATCTCCAAGCTGGAGATCCCCTTTGAAGGGTGCTTTCTCACTTTCTATCGCTCTCCAGAGAGTGTACACGCCTGATTGGGTGTGGGGGGGAGGACTACTACATTTCCAGGGATTCCTAGAAACAAAGTAGTGACTCATTAAGAAGACTCTAATGGCACTCTGAATACAAAGTATCACTAATTCTATAGCGTCTAACACAATAACAATTTTTTTTGATAGTTGATGCCATACAGAAGAGGCTAAGTTAAAGGATTTCCATGATCCACAAAGACCCTCACATTCTAAGACTGGTTCTTTTTATTCTCAATCCCTGCATTAAATAACACTAGATACTATGATTGTTTAGGGGGTGAAAGATGAGTCAGCAGGTAAAGCCATTTGTGAGAAGCAGTTTCATTACACTTCAAAACAACAGAGAAGCCAGCAAAGACAGCTGCCATTGTTTACATTGCTGAACAGGCTGCTGGAGTTCATGGGCCTGTAAAACCACCTATTGTCAGCACCCCCATTTTTCTCAGTTAAGGGTTAAGAAGCATAAGACTTAGCTAGCAGCTCCTAAAGCACAGTGAACAGTCTCTATTCTCAAAGCAAAACTAAGTGCTTATCTACCACAATCAGGGTTGTTGGTTCAATGGAATTTGTTTATTTTTGAAGATGTCTCAACTGGAGTGGGGGAATGAGCCTCTGGATGCAATAACCTGGGTCTCTACTCAGACTACTACTGTTATACATACTCAGACACAGGAAGAAGTGTTTCCAGTAACAAACAAAAAAAGGAAGTCAAGGACATGTATTTTTTTAACTACATAATGCTATTAACTATTTAAAGCATGGAAAAAGAAAGTGAAAACGTGAGTATAATATTAACTGCCAATCCCTTTTTTCAGAATTATTCATTTAACTTTATTTGTTATTATTTTTTTCATTTGGCCACAGACAAGCAGAGAGAGAAGGACCAGCAGTTAGCATAATGGCTATGTCACTAAACTCCTATGTAGCCGACTGTGGTTCAAGTCCCAGACCCAGTGGCTTAAACTCACGCCGGGCGCATGTGCGTGCGTGCCCAAGATCCCGAGAGGAGAGTGGAGGGGAAGGGATTGTGGCATGGCCATCCCCCCTGGGGAGTGATTTCTTGCTTTCTATCTCTCTGTCTCTCTGTCTGTCTAGTGAGTGCACACGCCCTATAGCAAAAACCTCTCCAAAGAAACAAAAACAAACAAAAAAAAGAATTATTTATGGGGCCAGCAGGTGGCATGGTGGTTAAGGGCACTAGACTCAGAAAGTAGGTTGCCAAGTCCGGGACTTGTACCATGGTTGGTCACGTAGGAGTCCAGCGCCTTAATCCCCACCCCAACTGTCAATCTTTTTTGAGCACCTAGAACACAAAGCAACCTGAAACACTCAATGGAATTATCTCTTGCTCAGTTTTTGAGTGTTTTCAACTCAAGTTTGACTTCTCAGAGCCCAAAGTGTTTCATCTTTCAGAATCTTTCTGTCATAAGAAGGGTTCCCTCCAAATGTATTTTACAAATTCTGATTTCAAATGAAGGATTGGACTGAAAAATATGTAAGTGCTTCTGATTTCAAATCCAGTAAGTTTATCTAAGGAAATATACCCTCAACACACAAGATAATTTCCTTTCTAATTTTGAAGGCAGCCAAATTAACTTAGCAATTCAAATTCCCAGCCAAATTAACAAGGCAATATAGATATATACTGGGTCATCGAAAAAGTCATGACACAAAAATGTAAAATGCGTCATGACTTTTCCAACAAACCTATATATCCACTTAGTACTATGACAAAAAAAAATACACACACACACACATATATATATATCATAACTTTGCAACAACCTAATATTTGAATTGAGAACTTAAGAAGCAGAAACCACATCTCAGGTTCTTTTATATCTCCTTCAACAGCTGATACATACTGTTTGCATTTGCTCTGGGCTGGCATCTAGCCTAACAGTTAAGGGAGCCAGACCCCACATGGCCAACCCTGGTTCGAATCCCAGCCCCAGTGGCTTGAAAAACCTATCAGAAAGAAAGAATAACCAGCAGTATGTTTCCAAAGGCTCCTGGGCCAATCAGGAGGCTTCTCACAACTGATCTATCAGTGACACTAATTTTCACACTGGTACCCTTATAAATAGACCAGTCTTCAATTACACTGAAAAGCACAGGAAAACTACCTTTTTGAACCTAAACTGTGTTTAATAAGTATGTAGTTAATTGGGATAAAAAGTTTTGTTTTTTTCTAAGACAGATTTTTACTGTATGGCGCAAGCACTCACTGGAGAGACAGAGAGACAGAAAGTAAGAAATCACCCCTGAGAGAGGATGGCCATACTGCAATCCCTTCTCCACTCTCTTGGAATTTTGGGCACATATGCACATGTACCTGGCGTGAGTCTTAAGCTACCAGGTCAGGGACTCAAATCACAGTCAGCCATGTGGGAGTCCAGGGATGTGAATCTCCTGGTCCCAAAGTGTTATTTCAAAACTGTTTTAACTGTAATTTACGATGATCAGATATTTATTTCAATTTAGCTCTTGGGTAAAACTATTCATCCAACATTGCATCCAAGATTCAATCACCAATAAAACACAACTTAGGTCATTCACCCATGAGTTCCACAGGAATATCTAGAGTATATCTTTGTGACTTAAATCTCGTCTAAGAATTTACTCTTAGGTAAACCCAAAAGAATGTGAAATACTTACATGTCCTCACTAAATCAAGCTGTTAGGTATGAAAAGTAAATGCACTGGATCCACAGGTCCCAATACATAACCTAAACAAAAAGGTCCTTCAAATTTGAGTTTCTTGGCACAAAAAAAAAAAGTGCAAAAAACAAAAGCAAAAAAGCAAAACATCTGCACTTTTCCTTCTCTTATCTATTTAAGCGCTATAAGAAGGAATCCTATTTAAATCTAACAATGTATTACGAGCACAATTTTGGGGGAGAAGTGGTGGCAAAGAAGTAGACGTACATAGGAAAGGCCCTGGGACCGCCCCCCAGCACTGCATGCATGAATGCAGGGAGACTGGAGGGTGGGGGTGGAGTGCTGCATGAGGATTCTGTTGGGGGTACCTGTCTCTTTGTCTGTGTCTCTTTCTCTCATGGAAAAACTAAATAAAAAAAATAAATATACTTAAAAGAAAAACAGTATGACTCTTGAAAAACTCAAAAGATGATCAAGCTGGGAACCAGCAGTTAGCGTAATGGCTATGTCGCTGGACTCCCACGTAGTCGACCGCGGTTCGCGTCCCGGACCTGGTGGTTTAAAACTCATGCCGGGCGCATGTGCGTGCGTGCCCAAGATCCCGAGAGGAGAATGGATGAGAAGGGATTGTGGCGTGACCATACCCCCTGGGGGGTGATTTCTCGCTTTCTGTCTTTCTGTCTCTCTCTGTCTGTCTGGCGAGCGCACACGCCCTGTAGCGAAAAAACCTCTCCAAAAAAAAAGATAAAAAGCTGATCAAGCTAAAATGAAAAAAGATATCCCAGATGATATCCTCTATCCTCTGATAATCTGAAACTATACTAGAAACTAGTAAAAATAATGGAAAAAAACTATTTTTAATTCCCCAATTGTTTTCACCAAGCATTTTGATAAAACAGTAACATGGCAGTGCTTTTCTCTCTCTCTCTCTTTCTCTCTCACATGCAGCAAGCACATGCACCCGATGGCAATTAAAAACAAAATATTGTTTTATCATCTCAATCATTATCATAACCTTTTTTAAAATTATTTATTTCATTTTATTTATTATTTTCTTTTTTAATTTGACCAGAAAGAGAAGGAGAGAGAAAGAGAGAAACAGGGAAAGTGAAAAAGCAAGCCTCCAGATCCAAGACTTGAACCATGGCTAGCTACGTGGGAGTTCAGACCCTTAACCGCCATGCCACCAGCTGGCCCCTTCAACCTTTGAAAAATGGAGAAATACTATTTTCCCCAATTTATATGTAAGAAAAGAACTCAGGAAGATTACCAGAGTTACCAAGGATCACACAGCTTTGCTGAGTCAAGATGAATACTCCTTGGCCCAGCTTCTACAGCACAGCTGGTAGCATATTGAACTACAGTGCTGAAAACCACATGGTCAACTGCAAGTTCAGGTACCAGCCTAGTGAACCTGAAACATGTCAGCTATACACACAAGTGCCCAAGACTCTGGCAACTGAAGGGCTTGGGGGATGGGGGTGGTCTGAAGCATAATCAGCTCCTACTAAGAGTGCTTCTCTATCCCTCTCTTGTGGATGTATGCATGTGCACACACTCTATATCATGACTATAATAAACTAAAGAAAGCAGGGGGTTGAGGAGAGACCAGTCAGTAGTATAGTTGTAAAGCATGTGTTCTGCAAGCTTGAGTGTCAGGATCTTCTTTTTTTGGGGGGGAGGTTTTTGCTCTAGGACACGTGCGCTCGCTGGAGAGACAGAGAGACAGGAAGTGAGAAATCACCCCCCAGCAGGGATGGCCACACCACAATCCCTTCTCCTCAATTCTCCTCTCGGGATCTTGGGCATGCACACACACGTGCCCAGCCTGAGTTTAAGCCACCACGTCCGAAACTATACTAGAAACTAGTAAAAATAATGGGGAAAAAAACTATTTTTAATTCCCCAATTGTTTTCACCAAGCATTTGGATAAAACAGTAGCATGGCAGTGCTTTTCGAACCATGGTTGACTACATGGGAGTCCAGTGACATAGCCATTATGCTAATACGCTAATTGCTGGTCCCTTTTTTTTTTTTTTTTTGGTGGAGTGTCAGGATCTTGACAGGATAGAGAATTGGAGGAAAAAGTATTGTTGCAATGTGGCTGACCCACTGGGAGGTCCTTCTCTCTCTCTTCTTGTCTCTCTCTTCTTGTCTCTCTCTTGCATATGCACACACACACATCCTATAGCATAATTTTTTTAATTTTGAAAAACAAATATAGTATTACTATTAGGTTTTAAGAATAGTCATGACTTATGTTTCTATGTTTTTCTATGCAAAAATGCATCATGACTTTCCCAATGGCCCAATAAATAAATAAACAGAATACAAACAATAGTTGCACTCGAGGCCATGGGCGGTATGGCAGTTAAGACACTGAACTCCCACAGAGTCGACCATGGTTCAATGAAGTCCCAGACCCGATGGCTTAAAACTCACACCGGTTACATGTGTGTGTGTGTGCCCAAGGTCCTGAGAGGAAAATGGAGGAAAAGCAACTATGGAGTGGCTATCACCCGTGGGGGTGATTTCTTCCTTTCTATCTCTCTAGCAAATGCACGCACCCTATAGCAAAGAAAAAAAAATAATAATAGAAACAATAGCTGCACTCAGGCCAGCGGGTGGGATAGTGGCTCAGGAGCTGGACTCCAGCATGGCTGGCTGTGGCTTGAGTCCCGGACCTGGAAATTTGCTTTCTCTCTCTCTCTCTCTCTCTCTCTCATGAGCTCATGGCCTATATCAAATTTAATAATAATAATTAATAAAATTAAAAAATAATTCTTTTAAAAAAAGGGAAGAGATTTTAAAAAACAGTAACTGCACTCAGTAAGAGGTAATCCAGATAATTTTTTAAATTTCTTTTACAAAGAGACAGAGACAGCACCCCAAACAGAATCTTGGCATAGAATTCAACTCCAGCCTCAGTCAGCCACAAATAATGAGCACATGTGAACTCAGTGAGGTCTCCAGATCAAACCCAGAACCTTCTCATGTAGGGAAGCCTCACAGTACATCATGTTTTTTCACTCAACTACCATCTGGCCCCATCCAGATTAATTTCAGAGCTACTTTCAAAATCCTGCAATTCTATGTTACTATGAACTAACCCAGAATTCAGGATAAAAACTAAAGCAATTCAGGATACAAGCCCCTCTAGTTAAATCAAGATCGAATACACTCTCTTACACCAGATCTCTTTTATTTTCTTTTTTAGAGCTTTTTGGTATAGAGCATGTGCATTCACCAGAGAGAAAAAGTCAGAAAGCAAGAAATTATCCCCGGGGGGGATGGCCACACCGCAATCTCTTCTTCTCCATTCTCTTGAGATCTTGGGCACACATGCATACACACCTAATGTGAGTTTTAAGACAACAGGTCTAAGACTCGAACCAGGGTCAACTATGTTCCAGCAATGTAATCATTATGCCATCTACTGGTCCCCCACTGGATTTTTTTAAAAACTGTATATACCTAACTTTACTAAATTACACTTAACTTTACGGAATTAATGTATTCCTGAAAAAATTTTAGGAGGGCTTGGAAGGTGCATGTGCTCACCAGAGAAAGAAAATACTCCACAGAGGAGTGTGCTAACAATCCCTTTTCCTCCATTTCTCCTTCCAATCAGGATTTGGGGAACATAGGATGTTTTACAAGCTATCAGGGTTGGGATTTGAACTGCGGTCAACCATGTGGGGTCCAGCTCCCTTAACTACTGAGCTATGGGACCAACCAGAAGGGGGAAAAAAATTGCAAGTAAATTTTTCAAATGATTAAAACAGTAAAAATAAAAATTCATTCTTATAGAAAATGTATTTGACAGACAGCAAGTGGCACGGAGGTTAAGGCAGCTGGATCCCACATGGCTGGATTCTACACGGCTGACTCCAGGGTTTGAGTCCTGGATCCAGTGGTGTAAAAAACACACCAAATGTCTTGTGTATCCAAAATACCAAGAAGAGAAAGGACTGTAGCAAGGCCAACCACTGGAGTTGGTGGGGGAGGGAGTTGATTTTTCACATTTCCAATAACAAACTAAAAAATAAAATGAAATAGAATGTATTTGGGCCTGTGTGCAAAGAAAAGCCCACAGATAATTTAAAACAAAACTTTCTTTTTTAAAAAAGAGAGAGATCTTTGTTATAGGGCACATGCACTCTCCAGAGAGACAGAAAGCAAGAAATCACTTCACAAGGGGGATGGCCACGTCACAATCCCTTCTTCTGTATTCTCCTCTCAGGATTTTGGGAACACATGCACACGTGTCTGGCATGAGGTTTAAGTCACGGAGTCCAGAACTCGAACCACAACTGACTAACCGTTATGCCATCTGCTGGTTCCGAAAATAAAACTTTTTAAAATTTAGCTTTAAATAAAGAGTTTGACTGTTTAATTAATTACATAGTAATACTACTGCTCCAATCACAGTTGTCACATTGAAAAATACATTATTATGAGTTGACCCCATAGCCTAGTGGCTAAGGGGGCCAGATCCCACACAGCCAACCACAATTCAAATCCCAGCCCCAATGACTTGAAAAGCACTCCAGGCATATGTGCATGCATGCCCAAAATCTCAAAAAGATGGAGAAATGGAGACAGGATCACAGCATGACCGTACTACATTAAAGGTACCTTCTCCCTCTCTGTCGAGCTGTCTCTGCTTCTCTCTGAAAGTGTATGTATGTACCCTCTGGCAATATATTAAAAGAGGAGAAAAAAATAAGATCATTATTAAAAAAAAAAAGAAAAGAAAAAAGGGCTGGCCCAATGGACTGGTAGTTAAAGGAACCAGATCTCACATGGCCAACTGCACAGTTCGATCTAAGACCTGATGACTTCAAAGACATCCAGCATGTATGTATACATGCCCAAAATCCTGACAGGATGGAAAAATAGAGGAAAAGAGATTGAAGAGTGACCACATCCCACTGGGGGGGGTGCTTCTTCCCTCCCCCACGTGTCCTCCACCCATCAAACATACATAGCCTCTAGCAATAAAAAAATACACACACACATACACACACACATATTCTCTCTCTCTCTCCCCCTCTCTCCCCTCTCTCTCTAGGAGAAAATGATAAAGTAAGGGAAGAGCCTCTCTTCTATCCTTTGTAATGCAAAATTGTTTTATCTTTGTCTTGCCACATCTCTCAAATTTTTTTTTTTCTTAAGAGAGATTTTTGCTATAGGCCATGAGCACTCACGCCCACATACCCAGCATGAGTTTTGTTTTTTTGTTTTTTTTTTTTTTTGAGAGGGTTTTTTTGCTATAGGGCATGGGCGCTCACCAGACAGACAGAGACAGACAGAGAGTGCGCTCACCAGACAGACAGAGACAGACAGAGAGACAGAAAGCAAGAAATCACTCCCCAGGGGGGATGGTCATGCCGCAATCCCTTCTCCTCCATTCTCCTCTCGGGATCTTGGGCACACACGCACATGCGCCCGACATGAGTTTAAGCCACCAGGTCCGGGAATTGAACCGCGGTCGACTACACGGGAGTCCGGCGACATAGCCATTATGCTAACTGCTGGTACCTCCAGCATGAGTTTTAAGCTGCCAGGTCTGGGACTGGAACCACTATCACCCATGTGAGAGTACAACAATGTATCTGCTATGCAATCTGCTGGCCCCAGATTCACACTTTTGAAAATGCAGTCCAGGAAAAAGAGTGGAAAGAACAAAACAAACTATTTCACACACCATCAGAATTTCAGCATAAGAAAGAAAGAGGTCAGCTAGTTCAACTTCCAACTAATGGCCAAATCTTGAAAAGATGCTTACAACAAAGTAGTGAAAACAATTCAAATACCCAGTAACATATTAAGCTAAGTATGCTATATTAATAATAGGCAAACTACTAAATAACTAATTAAGATGACGATATAATTAAGTTAACGGTAAGACATTTAAGAAATAAAGTTAAAGGCCAGTCCAAGGCTGGATGATTAAGAGAGGGGGATTCCACATGGCCAACTATGCAGTTCAAGTCTCAGACCTGGTTGCTTGTAAAACACCCTGGGCATGTGTGCATGCATGTCCAAAATCACAACAGGAGGGAGAGATGGATAAGGAAAGAAGAAAACAGAAAGTCACAATTAGGGAGTCAGCAGATGGCGTGGTGGTTAAGGTGCTGGACACTCCCACATGGCCAACCACAATTCGAGTCCCAGACCTGGTGGTCTGCTTTTTCACTGTGTCTCTCTTTGGTCAAAGTAAAATAAGTAAATAAATATATAAGATCAAATAAATAATTCTTTCTAAAAAATTGTTTAATAAAATAAAACAAAAGTCACAGTTGGGCAACCACAAATAAACATCGCAGGTGAGATCTGCCAAGTGCTAAAATTAGTGGGCCTTGGGCCAGGGGGTGTGGTGGTTAAGGCACTGGACTCCCATGTGGCCGACTACAGTTCAAATCCTGGACCTAGTGGCTTGCTTTCTCACTTTCCTTCTCTCTCTCTCTCTGTCTCACTATGGTCAAATTTTAAAACATTAATAATAAATAGGGACCAGCAGATGGTATAATAGTTACATCACTGGACTCTCACATGGACAACCATGGTTGGAGTCTTGGACCCAGTGGTTTGAAACTCACACAAGCCATATATGCATGCATGTCCAAGATCGCAAGAGGAAAATGGAGAAGGGACTGCAACATGGCCATCCCCCAGGGAGTGATTTCTTGCCTTCTGTCTGTCTCTGTCTCTCCAGTAAGAACACATAACCTATACCAAAAATTTCTCTGGAAAAAAAATTAATAAATAAAATTAAAATAATTTCTATTTCCTTTGATTTTTGTTATAGGGTATGTGTGCTCACCTGAGAGACAGAGACTGAAAGCAAGAAATCACCCCCCCCCCCAGGGGGAATGATCATGTCACAATCCCTTCTCCTCCATTCTCCTCTTGGGATTTTGGGCATGTACACACAGGCACCCAGAGTGAGTTTTAAGTCACTGGTTCCAGGACTCAAATCACAGTTGACTATGTGGGAATCCAGCAATATAAGCATTACGTTTTGTCATCTGCTGGTCCCTAAATAAAATAACTTTTTTTTTTAAGTAAGTAAATATGTATATATGTATTCATTTAGATTTGACCAGAGAGCGAGAGAGAGGGAAAGTGAGAAAGCAAGAGACCAGGTCTGTGATTCAAACCGCAGCTGGTCATGTGGGAGTCCAGCACCCTTAACCACCACGCCATCTGCCGCCCCTACAAAAGTAAAATTCTAAAAAGAAATTAGTGGGCCTAAGTTTGGGTAGAAATATTATCTTTAAAGTCTTAAAATACTGCCTACAAGATACTTAGCATACATAAAAGGAAAGAGAGTAACTCTACAGGAGAAAGATAGACCTCAACTTAACCAAATAATCAAAGTAACCAGCACCACATCACCACTATAAGCCTCTGGTATGGTGCACAGAGAAGAAAATGTAAGATTTCACTCTTTTAATGAAAAAACATCAAACAAATCCAAACCGCCCTAAAAAATCACCAATCAAGGGGGCCAGCAGGTGGCATGGTGGTGAAGGTACTGAACTCCCACATGGCCAACCGCAGTTTGAGTCCCAGCCCAGGAAGCCTGGCAGCTTGCTTTCTCACTTTACCTTTCTCCCTCTCTAGCCAAACTAAAAAAAAAAAAAAAAAAAAATTACCAATCAATAATATTCAAAGTCATGAAAAAGAAAGACTGAGGAGAACAGTTACAGATTAGAAGAGTCTAAAGAGAAATAAACTAATGCAACTGGGATCATGCAACAGAAAAAAGACATTAGTGAAAAAACTGATAAAATGCAAATAAGGTCTGTAAATATAGTAGACAATACCGTACCACTGTTAAATTCCTGTTCTTGATCATGGTTACAGATGATGTTAGCATTAGGGAAAGGAGGTCAGGCATGTAAGGGAACCGGTTCCTACTCTTTCAGCAACTTCTCTGAAAGTCTAAAATTACTTCGAATATAGTTTTTCCTTTTTTCTAAAGAATTACTTGATTTGGACCAACAGGTGGCATGGTGGTTTAAGGTGCTGGACTCCCACATGGGCAACCACAGTTCAAATCCCAGACCTGATAGCTCGCTCGCTCGCTCTCTCTCTCTCTCTCTCTCTCTCTCTGTCTTTCTGGTCAAACTAAATAGCAATAATAAATGAAACTAAATAAATAATCTTTTTTAAAAATAATTATTTAATTTTATTTATTTATTCATCTATTAACTTATTTTCAGTCTGACCAGAGAAAGACAGGGAGATGAGGAAGATGCGGAAGATAGGGGGAAGCCACCAGGTCCAGGACTCGAACTACAATTGGCCAAATACAAGTCCAGTGCTCTAATTACCATGCCACCTGCTGGTACCTAGTTTTTTCTTTTTTTTTTTTAAAGTAATATTTATTTTTTAAAAAAAGAATGATTTATTTAATTCCATTTGTTATTATTACTTTTTTTTTTTTGAGTGGTTTTCGCTATAGGGCGCGTACACTTGCCAGACAGAGAGAGACAGAAAGTGAGAAATCACCCCCCAGGGGGGATGGTCACACCGCAATTCCTTCTCCTCCATTCTCTTCTCAGGATCTTGGGCACGCATGCACACGCGCCCGGCGTGAGTTCTAAGCCACTGGGTCCGGGACTCGAACCGCGGTCGACTACGTGGGAATCCAGCGACATAGCCATTACGCTAACTGCTGGTTCCTTGTTGTTATTACTTTTTAATGTGACCAGAGAGAGAGAACGAGAAAGCAAGAAAGCAAGCCATCAGTTTGCTCCTATTTAGGTTATACGCTAATGTAAAAGATCTTTCCAAAGACAGGAGTAAATGCAAATTTTTGGACAAAAGGATATAAATGCTACCTCACAAAGCACTTCAGTAACACATGTAGAAATAGCATAAAGACTTCAGACTTTCTCTCTTTTTTACCACAGTTTTCCTATAGGGTATGTATGCTCCTCATAAAAAAAGTGAGAAAGCATCCCCCTGGAAGATGACCACACAGCAATACTTTGTCCTCCATTCTCCCCCTGCACTTTGGGCATACATGCACACACACCAGGCATGTTTTTTGTTTGCTTGGTTTTTTATTTAAGGATTATTTCTTTTATTTTATTTGTTTTTTAAAATTTGACAAGAGAGTAAGCCACCAGGTCCAGGACTCAAACTACGGTTGGCCAAGTAGGAGTCCAGTGCCTTAACCACCATGCCACCTGTAAATCCAACCAGGCATGTTTTTCAAGATGCCAGGTCTAGGACTCAAACTGTAGTCAGCCATGTAGCATCCAGTTGCCTTAACCACCACACAACTGGCTGGCCCAAAGACTGCTAATTTTCTAAGCTATATTCATTCTGGTTATCAGTTAGGGTGACCATATAAATTGACCATCCAAAATAGGCTTGTCACAGGAGAAGGGAGACCTTTGGTCACCCTAGTAGAAAGTCACCAGTCGAGGCTATTAAAGATCTCAAATCACTTTGCGTTGGTATAAACTAGATGTACAAGCAAGAAGCAAGTCGTTCTTTCCTCCCTTAGCCACTGGAACAAAGGTAGGGGACTAAAAGCTGGTCCAGAAAAATCCCCAAAATCTCTTTCAACTTAGGAAAAAAAAAAATCAATCAATGACTCATGGTAACACCAAAAACTTTCATTTTAATTTACTGTTTCTTCTACACATAAAGATAAACTAATGCACACTTACATGTTTGGGTTGTTGCTATAGGGCACATGCACTCACCAGAGAAATAGAGAAAGTGAAGGGAAGAAAGAAAGCATCCCACCCTGGGGCAGAGGGTGGCCACACCACAATCCCTTCTCCAATCTCCTCTCAGGATTTTGGGAATACTAGCACACATCTAAAGTGTTTTTCAAGCTGCCAGGTTTGGGACTCAACCATAGTCAGCCATGAGCGATCTAGCCACCTTAGCCAACACGCCACAGGCTGGCCCAGTGTTTTTGTTTTAACCGTTTTGTTTTGTTTTGTTTTGTTTTGTTTTGTTTTTTAAGGTTTTTGCCATGGGGCATGTGTGCTCCACAGAGACAGAGAGATAGGGACAGTGAGAGGGAAAATGAGAAAACATCCCCCAGCAAGATGGCCCTGCATCAGTCCTTTCTGCTCCACTCTCCTCTTGGGATTTTGGCCATACACACACACACACCTGGTGTGATTTTCAAGCTGCTAGGTCTAGAACTCGAACGCAGTTGGCAATGTGGGAGTCCAGCAACTTAACCACCACGTCACCTGCTGGTCCCTATATATTTTTTTTTTCTTTTCTTTTTCTTTTTTTTTTTTTTTTGAGAGG
>NW_006159616.1:2778329-2798218 GCF_000334495.1 Tupaia belangeri chinensis | reverse complement strand
ACAGAGAGACAGAAAGCGAGAAATCACCTCCCAGGGAGGATGGCCACGCTGCAATCCCTTCTCCTCCATTCTCCTCTCGGGATCTTGAGCACGCAGGCACATAGCACATGCCATGAGTTTAAGCCACTGGGTCTAGGACTCAAACTAGAGTCAACTACGTGGGAGTCCAACAACGTAACCATTACACCATTTGCTGGTCCCTAAACATATTTTTTTATTATTATTTATTTTATGGGAGAGAAAGACAGTACCTTCAAGAGTCTCCTGCCACAAACACCCTCCCACCCAGTCCTCCCAGCCAGCCAGGACCATGGACTGAGTGCAGTCTTCCATGAGGATCTAGCTTCACTTAAGCAGCATATTACTGCCACACCACCAAGTCAGATCCAGATTCTTTATTTTTCTTAAAAGAAGGACAAGGGGACTAGCAGTTGGCATAATGGCTATGTCGCTGGACTCCCATATAGTCGACCACGGTTCGCGTTCCGGACCCGGTGGCTTAAACTCACACCGGGTGCGTGTACGTGTGTGCCCAAGATCCTGAGAGGAGAATGGAAGAGAAGGGATTGCTGCATGGCCATGCCCCCTAGAGGGTGATTTCTTGCTTTCTGTCTCTATCTTTCTGGTAAGCACATGCATCCTATAGCAAAAACCTCTCCAAAAAAAAAAAAAAAAAAGGAGATCAAGAATGAAATCACTGGGACCAGCAGTTAGCCTAATGGCTATGTCGCTGGACTCCCATATAGTCGACCACGGTTCGCGTTCCGGACCCGGTGGCTTAAACTCCCACCGGGTGCGTGTACGTGTGTGCCCAAGATCCTGAGAGGAGAGTGGAGGAGAAGGGATTGCAGCGTGACCATCCCCCCTGGGGGGTGATTTCTCGCTTTCTGTCTCTATGTCTCTCTCTGTCTGTCTGGCGAGCGCACACGCCCTGTAGTGAAAAACCTCTCCAAAAAAAAAAAATCTCTTAAAAAAAAAAAAAAAATCTTTTAAAAAAAAAAAAAAAATCTTTTAAAAAAAAAAAAAAAATCTTTTAAAAAAAAAAAAAAAATCTTTTAAAAAAAAAAAAAAAATCTTTTAAAAAAAAAAAAAAAATCTCTTAAAAAAAAAAAAAAATGAAATCACTGACTTTCCAGAGTAGCATTCAGCTTTCTCTGCCTTTTCTAAAATGTACTACATTCAACATTAAAAGGGAATATGGTAAGGTCAAGTACTCTGTGGACGGCTTTTGATACAGCAGTTGCATCAGGAAGTGGAATTGGTTTCAAATTCTAGTACTTCTAAAGAAGAACAGCAACATAATATGGAGAGTATCAGCTAACTATAATAGTCTCAAAGACTCAACAACATTAATCAGATACTTATCAGGTACATAAAAATTCTACATAACTGAGACACGCTTCCTTTGCATATTTAGTAAGTGCTAGAGATATGCATAACAATTTATAAACTATAATCTGATAAAATCTTACAAATGGGAATGTGGCCCCATTCTCACAATAATATTTCAATTTTAAGTCAGAAGTGCTTTTTTGGTGGAAAATTTTCACCCAAAACTTTTTAATAGATCTGAAATTACAAAATGCCTCTCTTTAAAGAAGCCTTTTCCTGAATAGCAAACAGAATCTTGTTAGACAGATATAAGCATTATTTCCTGATTTGGATTTCTCATAATAATATACACGGTGGTTAAGGTGCTGGACACTCCCACATGGCTGACCACGGTTCAAGTCTTGGACCTGGTGGCTTGCTTTCTCACTTCCTCTCTCTCACTCTCACCCTCTGTCTCTCTCTGGTAAAACTAAAAAATAAATGAATGAATAAATAAAATAAAATAATTATTATTTTTAAAAAAAAGAATAACTTGAGGGTATAACCTTGTAAATCAAAAAGCTAATTTAACTTGAAAATTATATAAATGTGGGCCAGCAGGTGGCAGGGTGATAAAGGTGATGGATTCCAACATGACTGACTGCAGTTCGAGTCCTGGATCTTGTGGCTTAAAAAAATCACAACAGGGAACCAGCAGTTAGTGTAATGGCTATGTCGCTGGACTCCCACGTAGTCGACCGCGGTTCACGTCCCGGACCCGGTGGCTTAAAACTCACGCTGGGCGCGTGTGCGTGCGTGCCCAAGATCCCGAGAGGAGAATGGAGGAGAAGGGATTGCAGCGTGACCATCCCCCCTGGGGGGTGATTTCTCGCTTTCTGCCTCTCTGTCTCTCTCTGTCTGTCTGGCGAGTGCACACGCCCTATAGCAAAAATCTCTCCAAAAAAAAAAAATCATAACAAATAGATAAATGAATAAATAAATGAATAAATGTTTAAAAACATATGTGTGTGTGTGTGTGTATATATACACACATATATTCCAATGCTTTAGGCTAAAACATCCTATGCGAAAAATATAATAATTAAGAATTTCTACCTTCACTTACAATTTTGATTTTTTTTTTTTTTGAGAGCGCACGCGCCCTATGGCAAAAACCTCTCCTAAATAAATAAATAAATAAATAAATAAAAACGGTAAGATTCCATTTACTCAATTGGTCGTATTTTATAATAGCACACCCCACCAAATCCCAAGTGCTTAAAGGATTACAAAACCTTGGTGTAGTTCTATCTTGCCATTTCTACTCTCATCTTGTTTTGTTTATTTTTGCTAGAGGGCACATGTGCTCACCAGAGACAAGGGGGAAGGGGAGCACACTCCATGGAGCAAGGCCATGCCGCAATCCCTTCTCTTTCATTTCTCCCTTCATTTGGGACTCGGCACTGATAATTTTTTCAAGTAGATGGGTCACAGATTCAAACTGCTCAGTAGGGCATGTGGGAGCTAGGTGACTTAACCACCAGGCCGTGGTCTAGCCTCTACTTTAATCTTTTTCACTCATTTCGACTTGCATACCTGAACCAAATATATTTCCAAAAATACTGTTTTTGTCATATATATTTCCTAATAAATAAAAAATGGAAAAGAAATGCAATTTATTTCTGACAAGGTACCAAGACAATTTGAGAGGTAAAAAGTCTTTTCAACAAAAGGCACTGATACAAATGGATATTTACATGCAAAAAAAAAAAAAAAAAGAAGCTGAACACCTACTTCATACGATACATAAAATTTAACTCAAAATGGATTAAAGACCTAAATATAAGAGCCAGAATCCTTAGAACATAGGAGTAAACTTAGCTAACTTCGGTTAAGCAAAGACTTCTTACACACAACTATAAAAACTAACACAAGAAACATAGACAAATTAGGCTTCTTCAAAATTAAATTTTGGGGGACCAGCAGTTGGCATAATGACTGTGTCGCTGGACTCCCATGTAGTCGACCACAGTTCATGTGCTGGACCTGGTGGCTTAAACTCATGCCAGGCGCATGTGCATACATGCCCAAGATCCCGAGAGGAGAATGGAGAAGGGAATGCAGCATGACCCCCCCCGGGGGGGTGATTTCTCGCCTTCTGTCTCTCTCTTGTCTTCCGGGCAAGTGCACGGGCCCTATAGCAAAAACCTCTCCAAAAAAAAAAAAAGAGTATAACAGGCACATGTATGTGTGTGCGTTCCAAATCCTCAGAGGAGAATGTAGGAGAAAGGACTGCGTAACCACTGCCCATGAGGGATGGTGGGGAGGGGTGCTTTCTTTCTATCCTCATCTCTACGTTCACATTCCAGACCTTGAGAAACACACCAACGTGTGTGTGCACGCATGACCAGAATCCCAAGAGAAGGGAAAACTGAAGAAGGGACAGCAGAATGACCATTCCCCAAGGGAGGTGCTTTCTATTCCCTCCATCTCTCTCTGCCAAGGGCATATGCCTTCCTAGCAATTAAGAGGGAAAAAAAAAAGTAACAAGCATTAGTGAGAATATAGAAGAATTAGAAGCCTCATCCATTGCTGGTAAGAATGTAATATAGTGCAGTCACTCTCAAAACCAGTTTGGCATTTTCTTAAGAAGTTAAACATGGAGGGAACAGCAGATAACTTAATGGTTACATCACTGGACTCTCACATAATTGACCGCAGTGCGAGTCCTGGACCTGGCATATTAAGCTCATGCCAGGCGTGTGCATGCGTGCCCAAGATACTTAGAGGAGAGGGGATTGTGGCATGGACATCCCCCCGGAGAGTAATTTACTTTCTGTCTCTGTATCTCTGTCTTTCCAGTATAGCAAAAACCTCTCTTCAAAACTAAATAATCAATTTTTTAAAAAATAATAATTTAGATATGGAGTTACCTCATATACCCAGAAACTGTACTGCTAGTATCTACCTAAGAGAAATTGAAACATACATCCACACAAAACCATTTATGAAGGCTCACTGTAATATTAATAGCCAAAAAGATTATCCAACATTTTAGCTATTCCTTTATCTAATAGCCAAGAAGTTGAAAAAACACAAATATCCATCAACTGAGATGAATAAAGAAGATGCAGTACATGAAATATTATTTAATAATTTTTAAAGTACTGATACATGCTATAATATGGACAAATATTGAAAACGTTATGCTAAGTGAAACCAGTCACAAAAGAACACATGAAAATTTCTATAATATGCAAATATACAGAGACAGAAAGTAAATTAATGCTTGCCTAAAACATGGAGAATTTGAGGGAAATAAGTCAAACGGGTTTATTTTGGAGGGTAAAAATGTTCTAAAATTGTGGTTAGAACTGCATAATTCTGAAATGGATCTGAATATACTCAAAGCCACTGAACTGTATATTATAAATGAGAAGTTTTTATGGTATATGAATTATATTTCAAGAAAGCTGTTTAAAAAAACAACACAGGTCAAGTGTAATCTCCTCATATATTCATTTAGTGCTCTTCAGAATCTAGATCCATTATCTTGAGTATTCTACCACGGAATCCTCCACGCCAGAGATCAGTACCCTTGGAATTCAGCAAGCACAGTGCTTGTTTCAAGTCCACACCTTTGTCCATGCCGGTGACCCACTCGCCACAATCCACTTGCCTCAGCCCATCCAAACCCTGACAACAGGGTTTTTCTTTTTTTTTTTTAAAGAATTATTTTATTTAACATTATTTATTCATAATGTGAGCAGAGAGGGACAGAGTGAGACGGGGAGAATGAGAAAGCAAGCCGCCAGGTCCAGGACTTGAACCACGGTCAGCCATGTGGGAGTCCAGCGCCCCTAACCACCATGCCACGTGCTAGCCCCAGGGTTTTTCATTTTTTCAAATTCATTATTTCCATTCAAGTTCTGTTTCTTAGGTGTTATCCTATAGGGCCTAGAGAAAAGTGCGAAGAGTCATCTCATTACCCTTCCTTCCTCTATCCTATCTTCAGAGTTCAGTCTATTCCATTGATTTAAAAATATTGTATTCTAGGCCAGCCCCACAGCCTAGTGGTTAAGGACAACAGATACCACACGGCTAACCATGGTTCAACCATGGCCCTGGCACCTGAAAAACATGCCAGCCATGCATGGTACCCCAAATCCTCACAGGACAGAGACATGGAAAAGAAGAAACTGTAGCATGCCCACATACCTTTTTGGGAGACGATCCCCCCTACCCCAAATCTGGTTCAACACTGGCTGTACGCTGGGCCAGCCAGGGGTATGGTGGTTAAGGTGGTTAAGCTGGATCCGACATGGCCATTTACACAGTTTGAGTCCTGGACATACCAGCTTGTAAAATATACCAGGTGCATGTGCATGCCCACAATCCCAAAAGGAGAACAGAGAAGGGACTGTGACTTGGCCATCCCATTAGGGTGATTTCTCTCTCTCTAGCAAGCACAAACACCCTATAACAAAATTAGGAAGAAGAAAAAAAAAAAAACTAGCTGTACTAGTTTTCTATTTCTACATAATTTTCTCCTTGTCATTTCAAAATTCTGCTGTTTCCACTCTTCAGTCCTGTTTCCCTGACCTTACATAAATCCCTTAGTCTTTTCTTCCTTCTTCAATCTTTCCTAACGCTTCCTAAAAACAGCCTGAAGAAATCAAGTAGAGACTATGTGTGCATACAATACATAACTAACAAATATCACTCTGGCCAACAGCTTTTATTTAGTGTACTTGAACATGTGGATGAAGATAAACTGAAAAGGAATATTATAAAAACATAAATAATCACAGAAGGAAAAAACCTGCCATGTTAAACTGCATTATAAAGTTGTAAATAATGCAAAATACGATATGCACTCAAATGTCTGACCTTGGACCCAGTCAGTGGCACTGTACTGAGGCGGCTAGATCCGCATGGCTGACTGTGCAGTTCAAGTCCAGGATCTGGCAGCTTGGAAAACATGCCAAAGTATGTGCAGGCATTCCCAAAGTCCCGAGAGGAGAAGAGACTAATGTAGCCATTCCTCCAATGGAGCATCTCTTCCCTCTTCTCTCTCCTCTCTCTTTGAGAGCATCTCTAGTAAATTTTTATTTTAATGTTTCACTCATTGATGAAGGTTTAAGCTCTATTCCTAATGTGCAGCCATAATTTGTAAGCTGTAAGTCAACGGTGAGAGAAAATCCACAAGAAAATCTTTCGGGGTCAGCAGGTGATATTGTGGTTAAGGGCGCTGGACTCCCACATGCTCACTATGGAGCGAGTCCCAGACCTGGAGGCTTGCTTTCTTTCTCTCTCTCTCTCTCTTTCTCTCTCTCTCGTCTTTCACTCTGTTCCTCTCTGGTCAAATTAAAATAAATAAATAAACAAATAAAGCTAAATAAAATAATTCTTTTAAAAAAAACTTTCTAAAAAAACCCAAAAACTTCATTTATATTCTAAATTGATACAGAACAAAACTGTTCAAAAAGTACTTTTTTGCTGACAGATAGTTAAGTAAAAAACAAGCAAGATACAAAACTATATATGTAATGCACCCTTGAGTTATGTGATAAAGGACAAAAATGTCCATTAAAATTAAAATCAATGGGCAACCTATGGTATGGTGGTCAAGGCAGCCCAATCTCACATGGCCAACTACGTGGTTCCAGTTCCTAATTGGCTTGAGAAATACACTGGGTGTGCACAAAATTCTTATGGGAGGGAGAAATGGAGAAGGGAATGCAGTGGGGACATGTCCCTTGGGGTAAGCGTTCTCATTTCCTCTCTTTTTCTTTTTTTAAATTTATTTATTTATTTGCTATTGGGCATAAGTGCTCACCTAAGAGAGAGAAAGAGAGAAAGGAAAAACAAAAAAGTAAGCTGTCAGGTCCTGGACTCAACCATGGATGGCCATGTGGGAGAGTCCATCACCTTAACCGGTACACCGCCCCTCACTTTCCCTTTTTCTATCCCCCCCTCTCTTTCTCTGGTGAGTGCATGCACTACCTGGCAAAACTTAATCAAAAACAATTTTTTTTTTTAATCTGTAACAAAATAGAAAAGAAACACACTATTTCGCTGCTTTTTGTTGTTTTTTTTTTTAAGAGGTTTTTGCTATAGGGCGCGTGCGCTCGCCAGACAGACAGAGAGAGACAGAAAGCGAGAAATTACTCCCCAAGGGGATGGCCACACCGCAATCCCTTCTCCTCCATTCTCCTCTTGAGATCTTGGGCACACACGCACACGCACCCGGCGTGAGTTTTAAGCCACCGGGTCCAGGACGCAAACCACGGTTGACTACGTGGGAGTCCAGCGACATAGCCATTACGCTAACTGCTGATCCCAGCTTTTGGGTTTTAGCACAAACACCCTATAACAAAATTAGGAAGAAGAAAAAAAAAAAAACTAGCTGTACTAGTTTTCTATTTCTACATAATTTTCTCCTTGTCATTTCAAAATTCTGCTGTTTCCACTCTTCAGTCCTGTTTCCCTGACCTTACATAAATCCCTTAGTCTTTTCTTCCTTCTTCAATCTTTCCTAACGCTTCCTAAAAACAGCCTGAAGAAATCAAGTAGAGACTATGTGTGCATACAATACATAACTAACAAATATCACTCTGGCCAACAGCTTTTATTTAGTGTACTTGAACATGTGGATGAAGATAAACTGAAAAGGAATATTATAAAAACATAAATAATCACAGAAGGAAAAAACCTGCCATGTTAAACTGCATTATAAAGTTGTAAATAATGCAAAATACGATATGCACTCAAATGTCTGACCTTGGACCCAGTCAGTGGCACTGTACTGAGGCGGCTAGATCCGCATGGCTGACTGTGCAGTTCAAGTCCAGGATCTGGCAGCTTGGAAAACATGCCAAAGTATGTGCAGGCATTCCCAAAGTCCCGAGAGGAGAAGAGACTAATGTAGCCATTCCTCCAATGGAGCATCTCTTCCCTCTTCTCTCTCCTCTCTCTTTGAGAGCATCTCTAGTAAATTTTTATTTTAATGTTTCACTCATTGATGAAGGTTTAAGCTCTATTCCTAATGTGCAGCCATAATTTGTAAGCTGTAAGTCAACGGTGAGAGAAAATCCACAAGAAAATCTTTCGGGGTCAGCAGGTGATATTGTGGTTAAGGGCGCTGGACTCCCACATGCTCACTATGGAGCGAGTCCCAGACCTGGAGGCTTGCTTTCTTTCTCTCTCTCTCTCTCTTTCTCTCTCTCTCGTCTTTCACTCTGTTCCTCTCTGGTCAAATTAAAATAAATAAATAAACAAATAAAGCTAAATAAAATAATTCTTTTAAAAAAAACTTTCTAAAAAAACCCAAAAACTTCATTTATATTCTAAATTGATACAGAACAAAACTGTTCAAAAAGTACTTTTTTGCTGACAGATAGTTAAGTAAAAAACAAGCAAGATACAAAACTATATATGTAATGCACCCTTGAGTTATGTGATAAAGGACAAAAATGTCCATTAAAATTAAAATCAATGGGCAACCTATGGTATGGTGGTCAAGGCAGCCCAATCTCACATGGCCAACTACGTGGTTCCAGTTCCTAATTGGCTTGAGAAATACACTGGGTGTGCACAAAATTCTTATGGGAGGGAGAAATGGAGAAGGGAATGCAGTGGGGACATGTCCCTTGGGGTAAGCGTTCTCATTTCCTCTCTTTTTCTTTTTTTAAATTTATTTATTTATTTGCTATTGGGCATAAGTGCTCACCTAAGAGAGAGAAAGAGAGAAAGGAAAAACAAAAAAGTAAGCTGTCAGGTCCTGGACTCAACCATGGATGGCCATGTGGGAGAGTCCATCACCTTAACCGGTACACCGCCCCTCACTTTCCCTTTTTCTATCCCCCCCTCTCTTTCTCTGGTGAGTGCATGCACTACCTGGCAAAACTTAATCAAAAACAATTTTTTTTTTTAATCTGTAACAAAATAGAAAAGAAACACACTATTTCGCTGCTTTTTGTTGTTTTTTTTTTTAAGAGGTTTTTGCTATAGGGCGCGCGCGCTCGCCAGACAGACAGAGAGAGACAGAAAGCGAGAAATTACTCCCCAAGGGGATGGCCACACCGCAATCCCTTCTCCTCCATTCTCCTCTTGAGATCTTGGGCACACACGCACACGCACCCGGCGTGAGTTTTAAGCCACCGGGTCCAGGACGCAAACCACGGTTGACTACGTGGGAGTCCAGCGACATAGCCATTACGCTAACTGCTGATCCCAGCTTTTGGGTTTTTTTTTTTTTAGAGAGATTTTTGCTATTGGGTGTGTGTACTTGCTGGAGACAGAGAGAGTGTGAGAAACCACCCCCTCGGGGGGATGGCCACACCACAACTCCTTGTCCTCTAGTCTCCTCTTGGGATTGTGGGCACACACACACATGCATCCAATTATGTTTCAAGCGTCAAGGTCCAGGACTCAATAGTGGTCTGCCATGTGGGAGTACGGCAAGACAACCATTATGCCATCTACTGGTCCCAACACACTAAAATACTAACGATGGTTGCATATGATTAGAGGTGATTTTTTTTTAAGATTTTTTTTGCCACAAGTCGCATGCACTCACCTGAGACAGAAACAGTGAGAGAGGAAGTGAGAAATCACCCTCGTCAGAGTAGATGGCCACATCACAATCCCTTCTTTTCCATTCTCCTCCTGGGATCTTGAGCACACACCCATGCCTGGAGTGATTCTCAAGCCACCAGGTCCAGGACGCAAAAGACAGTTGGTCATGTGAGAGTCCACTGATATAACCACTAAGCCACACACTGGCCCATTATAGATGACTTTTTTTAATAAGTATTTAATTTATTATATGAGACCAGCAGAGTTAGCATAATAGCTTTGTCGCTCAACTCCCATGTAGCTGACTGCAGTTCAAGTCCCGGACCCGGTGGCTTAAACTCACGCCGGGCATGTGTGCGTGCATGAGTGCCCAATGTCCCAAGAGGAGAATGGGGGCGAAGGGATTGCAGCGTGGCCATCCCCCCTGGAGGGTGATTTCTCTCTGTTTCTGTCTTTCTGGTGAGCCCTATAGCAAAAACCTCTCCAAAAAAAAAAAGTATTTAATTTATTATAATTATTATTTTAATTTGACCAGAGAGAGGGGAAAAGTAAGAAAGCAAGCCACTAGGTCCAGGAATTGAACCACAATCAGTCATGTGGGAGTACAGCTCCTTAACCATACCTCCGTGGGTGATTTCTGGCTTTCTGTCTGTCTCTGTCTCTCCAGAACACACACGTCCTATAGCAAAAAATCTCTTAAAAAAAAAATTAGGGGCTGGCAGGTGGCATGGTGGTTGGAAACATTGGATTCCCACATGGCCAACCATGGTTTGAGTACCAGACTTGGCAGTTTGCTTTCTCGCTTTCTCTTTCTCTCTCTCCGTCCCTCTGTCTCTCTCTGGTCAAATTTTTAAAAATAACAATAACAAATGGAATTAAATCAATAAACTTTTTTTAATTACCGTGAAAGTATAAATTTTCTTTTAAATAGTAATATTTAACCCTAAACACTGTTTCTCCTTTTGGCCTTTATACCAACCTTAGTCCTCAGTATCTACACTTCAAATACAACTCAGCTACTTTAGACATTTTTATAAACTAGGTCAGTGCCATTCCATCTCAAAGGAAATTATAGGACTATTTTAAAATCAATTTCATATCATTGCAAAACAATTTTAGAGCAGACTTGAATGCTAGAAGTGAGTTATGAAGTCATTTATATTAGCCATAAAACTAACCTTAAGGGCCAGCTGGTGGTGTGGCAATTGAAGCAGCTAGATCTTACATGGCTTACCAAACAATTTGAGTCCCAGATCCAGCAATTTGCAATGCACATCAGGCATGTGTGCATGTGTTCCCAAAAATCCCAACAGGAGAGAGAGACGAAGGATAAAGGGCTGCAGAATGATCATGCCCCATAGCAGGAAGGGTGCTTTCTCACTTTCCTTCTCTTCCTTCTGAGTGCAGGAACACCCTAGCAATTTTTTAAAAGAATTATTTAATTTTATTTTATCATCTTTTTCTAAAGAATGACTTCATTTTACTCATCATCATCATCATTTCAATTCAACCAGAGAGGAAAAGTGAAAAACAAGATGCCAGCTCTGGGACTTGAACTGTGGTCGGCCACGTGGGAGTACAGTGCCTTAACAACCACGCCACCTGCTGGCCCTAATCATCGTATTAATTTACTACAAGGCACATGTGCTCACCAAAGAGAAAAAGAGAGAGAGAAAGTAAGTGAGAAAGCAAGCTGCCAGGTCCAGGACTCAAACCATAGTAGGAAATGTGGAAGTCCAGCCTCTTAACCACTATGCCACCACTTGCTGGTCCCGCTTCTGGCAAATTTTTTTTTTTTTTGAGAGGTTTTCGCTATAGGGCGCGTGCGCTCACCAGACAGACAGAGACAGACAGAGAGACAGAAAGCGAGAAATCACCCCCCAGCGGTGGTGTGCACGCCCCAATCCCTACTCCTCCATTCTCCTCTCGGGATCTTGGGCACGCACGCACACGCGCCTGGCGTGAGTTTTAAGCCACCGGGTCCGGGACGCGAACCGCGGTAGACCACGTGGGAATCCAGTGACACAGCCATTACGCTAACTGCTGGTTCCCTCTGGCAAATTTTTTTAAAAAGATCTTAAAAATGATTCCAGATTCTGATTAACATTGCATTCAATTAACATTTACAAACTGTTTACTACTGGCCAGATACTGTAGTAGGTACCGGTAATTACACAGTGAACAAAACAGACAAAAATCTCTGCCTTCAGGGTACTTGTATTCTTTTTTTTTTTGAAAGGTTTTCGCTATAGGGCACATGCGCTCGCCAGACAGACAGAGAGAGACAGAAAGAAGGGAGAAATCACCCCCCAGGGGGGATGGCATGAGTTTTAAGCCACTGGGTCCGGGATGCGAACCGTGGTCGACTATGTGGGAGTCCAGCGACATAGCCATTACGCTAACTGTTGGTCCGCAGGGTACTTGTATTCTATGGGCGAAAATCAATGTCTGTTCACCCTGGGGTGAAAAAGTACAAAACTACTAGTTAGTTACTAAATGTCACAAAAACTGACAAATCTCAAACGCACCTAAAATAGTTTAAACTATCAAATTTCTGCTGAGGCTACACAAGAGTGAAAAACTCCAGGTTGGCAGTAAACCAAAGATCTAGAAGCCACTTGAGAATTCAGAAGCAGCTTGAGATCCTGCAATATTTCATCCACATAAATCTCAGTTTATACATTACTTGAAGTAATATGCCTAGCTAATAGTCAGGAAATTGTTTACTATTAGCTAAAGGTATTATTCCTGAAGTAAAAGTAGGTTATGTCTCACCACAAGAGTTTATTCCAGAACTCACTTCCCCTCACACCTCATAATGAACTAACTGTACCATCACCCACTGCAAGCCAGCAACTGACCATGGCAACCTTATTTTATGGTCTCAAACCATTCCATAACTGATTATACAGTCTTCACTGCTAAAGTCACACAAGTGTTCCAGTCTCTTTGGCTAAACCTAATATATATTTTTTCTTTTTTTGGAGAGATTTTTGCTATCGGACGCATGCGCTCACCAGAAAGACAGAGAGAGACAGAGACAGAAAGCAAGGAATCGCCCCCCCAGGAGGGATGGCCACGCCGCAATCCCTTCTCCTCCATTCTCCTCTTGGGATCTTGGGCACGCACGCACAAGCACCCAGCATGAGTTTAAGCCACCAGGTCTGGGACTCAAACCGCAGTCAACTACATGGGAGTCCGGTGACATAGCCATTACACTAACTTCTGGTCCCGCTAAACCTAATATTAATAAAGCAAAAACCTGGAGGCCAGCAGCTAGCATGGTAGTTAAGGTGCTAGACACTCCCACACAGCTGACTACGGTTTGAGTCCCAGAGCTGATGGCTTTCTCACCTACTTTCTGTCTGTCTGTCTGTCTGTCTGTCTCTCTCTCTCTCTCTCTGGTCAAATTAAAATAAATGAATGAATAAAATTTAAATAAACAACTACCAAAAAAATAAATAAATAAAACTGAAGCTTCTTACATGAAGACCACAAGTGGTCTCTGACCCATGTTAGCATGCTTCTGATATCAATAAGCTACCATAACAATGTGTCACTGACCATCAGACTAAGAAATCATTAGTTTCTACAATTCTTTAGCCTCTATATGTAAGACCAAAAAAAATCTTAAAGCATAACCTTCAAAATCCTAAACCAAGAAGGTCACTTAATAAATTAGTCTACCTTCTGTATTTTAAAGAAGAAAACACTGATGCCTAGAACAATTATGTTAAAAACCATAACAAGGGAACCAGCAGTTAGCGTAATGGCTATGTCGTTGGACTCCCACGTAGTCGACCGCAGTTCATGTCCCGGACCCGGTGGCTTAAAACTCACGCCGGGCGCGTGTGCGTGAGTGCCCAAGATCCCGAGAGGAGAATGGAGAATCCCAGACTGGTGGCTTGAGAAACACTCCAGGCATGTGGGGACCAGCAGTTAGCATAATGGCTATGTCCCTCAACTTCCATGTAACCGACCACGGTTCGAGTCCTGGACACGGTGGCTTAAACTCACGCCGGGCACGTGTGCGTGCATGTCCAAGATCCCAAGAAGAGAATGGAGGAGAAGGGATTGCGGCGTGGCTGATTTCTCGCTTTCTGTCTCTTTCTGTCTTTCTGGCGAGCGCACGTGCCCTGTAGCAAAAACCTCTCTAAAAAATAATAATAATAAAAAAAAGAAACACTCCAGGCATGTGCATATGTGTACCCAAAATCCCAAAAGGAAAGTGGAGGAGAAGGAATTTATGGCATAGTCATAGCCCAGGGGTGGGTTTTTTTTTTTGTCACTTTCCTCCCCCACTGTTTCTCTCATGAGCACACATACGCCCACTGCAAACTAAAACAAACAAACAAAACATTCTTACAAGCTAGCAGGTGTCATAGTGGTTAAGATGCTGGACTCTCACATGGCCAACTGTGGTTCAAGTTCTAGACCCTATGGCTTAAAAATCACACCAGGTGCGTGGGGGTGCATATGGGTGTGGGGAATGCCTAAAATCCCAAGAATGGAGAAGGGACTGCAGCATGCCTATCCCCTCAGGGGGTTGATTTCTCACTTTCCCTCTCTCTGGCTCTCTTGGGTGAGGGCATATGCCCTATAGCAAAAATCTAAAAACAAAACAAAACTAAAACCTAGTTGCTAGTTATAATAGTATTTTTCTGAAGGACTTGTTAACCTCTGATCAAGCAGAAATATGCAGACCCACTGCTTAAGGAGGTAAAGATAACCTACTTTCTAGCAGTATGTGGCTGTGAACTAATCACATAGTATCACCATGTTCTAGATTACAAAGTTTTTCTGTATACAACTCTTCCTCTGGTTCTCAAATATAGGATTCTTCCCACTTACGCATAAAAGATGGATGACTCCTGATACAGTAAAGGAGGCATTCACAGAATTTGGAGTTGGTCATACTAGCCTGAATCGTAGACCACCATTTACTAGATAGATTACCTTGAAACATCACTTAACTGTTTTAAAAGAATTATTCTATTCAACTTTATTTAATATTTTTTTTTGAGAGGTTTTTTTGCTATAGGGCGCATGCGCTCGCCAGACAGAGAGAGAGACAGAGACAGAGAGACAGAAAGCGAGAAATCACCCCCCAGGGGGGATGGCCATGCCGCAATCCCTCCTCCTCCATTCTCCTCTCGGGATCTTGAGCACGCACACACACATGCCCAGCGTGAGTTCAAGCCACCAGGTCCAGGACTTGAACTGTGGGTCAACTACGTGGGAGTCCAGCGACACAGCCATTATGCTAACTGCTGGTCCCAATATTTTTATTTTTTAATTTGATCAGAAAAAGACAGAGAAAGAGAGGGAAAGTGAGAAACCAAGCCGCCAGGTCCAGGATTCGAACTGCAATTGGCCATATGGGAGGAATCCAGTGCCTTTAACCACCATGCCCTCACTTAACTTCTTAACACTTCAATTTTTTCATCTGTAAAACAGGAACAGTTATCAACTTTATTAAAGCTCTTGTGAGAATTTTTAAAAATCATGCATATATGGATACCAGGATGGTAGGCACTTCATACATGTAGACTATTAGTATTTTTCAGATTCAGCTTTAGAAGAGAGAAATGGGCCAGTCCATGACCTGGTGGTTACTGTGGCTAGATCCCACATGGCCAAATGTACAGTTCAAGTCCCTGACTTGGCCACTTGAAAAACATGCCCTGAATGTGTGTACCCAGAATCTAATGAGGGAGAAATGAAAGAAAAGGGATTGAGGTCTGACTATTGCCCATGGAGATGCTTTCATTTTCTATCACTCTCTTAGTAAGTACAAGTGCCCTCTGGCAATAAAAAAGGGGGCGGGGCAAGAAAGACCACAAATGTCATTGGCTTTAGCCTATAAAACAAAACAGGCAATCGGGTAATGGTTATGTCACTGGACTCCCACATAGTTGACCACGGTTTGAGTCCCAGGTCCCACAGCTTAAAACTCACGCTGGGGGTATGTGCCCAAGATCCCAAGAAGAGAATGGAGGAGAAAGAATTGTGGTGTGGCCATTCCCCCCAGGAGTGATTTCTCGCTTTCTGTCTCTCTGTCTCTACCACAAGTGCATGCTCCCTATAGCAAAAAATTTCTACCTAAAAAAAAAAAAAAAACTGACAATCAACACATAAAACAAAAGACAGGGCCAGTCCCTTGGCCTGGTGAGTTAAGGCAGTTAGATCCCACATGGCCAACTATGTAACAGGAGTCCCAAATCAGTCAGCTTTAGAAACATGCTGGGCCACTGTGTGGCCAGAAGAGAGAGAGAAGGGATTGTAGCATGATTATTCCCATCATGGAGGCTGAGCTCTGTCTCTCTGGCAAGTGCATGTGACCTCTAGCAAAAAAAAAAACAATAGTAGTATCAAAAAAGCAACAGGAATATTGATTTTTAATCTGTGATAAAATAGCTGAAGACGCAGGTCTTGATCAAATTTTAAAAATTTAAAAATTATTTTACAAAGTTTTTTAATTTCCTGCAAAGAACCTGTCTGATTTTCTGAACCAAACTGGCTGTCCCAAAACAGTAACTAGACTCCCCAGAAGTGTCAGCATCCCTGAGAGAAATTACACCCTGAAGTCTTTTCATATAAATAGAACACTGTGTATTCATAACAGACTGTAAAATTATTCTGTTTAAGTCATAACTATTTGGGCACCTGACTTTGAACTCATTTATCTTGAATTATATGAAGGGTAAGCAATTTCCATCTAAAGGACTACACTTTTAAAGGAGGCCCAAGGACCCCCCAAAAATGTAAGCAAGACTTTCTGTATACGGACAGTTTTCTGTGGGGTATGTACAGTTTGCATCAAAATGTCAAAGTTGTTTACTACCCAAAAATGGTTAAGTGTCACTGTTAAGATTTCAACAGTCTTTTGGAACCTCATACCAAGAATTTGGAGTGAGCATATTTCAAGGCAAGTATCTGAAGTGCCAAACTCATAAACTATACGCTTCATGCTAAATTATGTTGAAAAAACTCTATTAACATATTTTTTCCCTTGCCTTTAGCACTTTTCATGTCAAGGTTTTTCTTTTTCCAGCACCTACCATACCAGCACACCTTCTGCCAGGCTTCATCCTCTGCCTCTTTGCAGTCAAAGGCCTCTACTTGAAATGGCCTTATGTGCCCTGCCATGTAACACTGACACCTACTTAAGCAAGTTCCAGTTAACATTTAAATCCATTATTGCTAACATTTCTCATTTCTGATTTGTCACCCAATCACTAAGTACAAAGGATACTTTGCCATGCAAACCTCTTAGTTTTACAAACTTAAAATACTATCTGAATTTATTAATTCAGCGCAAACACAACTGTACTCATATATTTTAAGGAACATGAGCTGTATTCAACCATGGAAACAGAACTCCAGTTCCACACTCCTGCCTCATACTTCAATGCTGTAAGTTTTCAATGATGATCACTGTGGAAAACACCAAGTCCCATACTCTGGAAGGCATAAAAGCAGAAGTGCTCTATTTCAACTTATTTGTATCCACTTCTCTATTACCAGTTGATAAAATGTCACCACTGCTGCATTGTGATGTCGCTATACTCTATATATTGTACCTACTATCTATATCATAAGCTCTTACATTTTAGCAATTATAAATCTCCAAGCATATATAGCAAAGATAACAAGTTGTGCAATACATCAAAAAGAAAGTTAATTTTAACACCAATGGCATGAAACAAAGTAAAAACTTAACATATGTTGTAAAACTAAGTATCCTATCAAAAGAGATCATCATTAGAGGGGCATTGAGGTAGCAGGTAGCATGGAGGTTAAGGAGGCTGGGTCCCACATGGCCAAGTGCTGCTGGAGTCCTGGACCCAGCAGCCTGAAAAATCACACTGGGCACATAGACATTTGCACCTAAAGTCCAGAGAGAAGAATGGAAAAGAAGGGACTATAGTATGACCACCAACCCCCCATGGGGGGGATGCTTTCTCACTTTCTCTCTCTCTCTCTCTCTCTCTCATTCTCACTCTCACTCTCTCTCTCTCCAGCAAGCGCACAAGTCTTACAGAAAAAAAAAGTGACCTCCATTAGAAATTATGTCTTAAATTTAACAATTCTATTTTTCAGTCAAAAGAAAATTAAATTGTGCCTTACCAACTTTTATGCCCCAACCAACTCAGAGTTTTATGTTATCCCTTTGTGAAAAGCACTGAGCAAATAGCACACTTGAAACACTTAAGTTACTGCTCTTTGTGTCCCAATAAGCCACAAAATTCACCAAGCACTGTCATATTCAGCACTGCAGTCCTTAGTTTGCACATCAAGAATGCATACTGTGGGCTCCCTTTCGTTCCTGCTCAATTGCCAAAACAGCTCAAAGATGTTCATGAATAATGTACTTGGTGGCATACTGCAGAAAGTTAGTCCTAACCACGTATGGGCAATCAAGGGGGGAAAAAGGACTAACAAAGTAAAGGTAAGTTTAAGAGATGCACCACTAATTCTGCCTTCAAGTAGGCAAATCCACCAGCCTTTCCCCCAGAGTAAAACAAGCAGATACTGATCAAAACTAACCAACCCGATTTTCCATAAACAACTAACACTGTTACCACTAAATAGTCTCATCAGTGAACAACTCTCAAATGAACAGAATCATGCAGGATAAAAACATTATGAAATCAGTAAACACATCACACTGGAATGGAATTTATCTTTAACTGTGCCACTTGGCCTGGATTGACAGAGAGGACTAACAATATTTAAAGAACAGAGAAAATGACACTTGACACAATCCAAACAATGACCTGAAATGACTTTAGAAGGGAGACGCCTTTCCCTTCTCAAAGTAATTGATACAGAAAATCAAGCTACAGTCTGTAAATAATCTGTAGAACTGTTTATTTGTTCAAAACCCTTATTATCTTGAAAAGTTAAACACATGATGACACAAATACAAAAAGACAATGAGTCTAACATCCAATGCTTATTTATTGATTTACACAAATACAACCGATATGGGAAGGAGAGTGCATGATGAAATGTTATTCTCAGGTAAGTAACACCTTTCTAAATCGCCACGGAATTCATGAACTCAACGTTTTACCTTCACCCGATAATTCTGACTAAAACCCCTGGTCACCATAGTCTTTTCAATCAAAGCTGTCCAGAAATCTACGAACGAGCAAATAACATGACATTAGACATATTCAATGCCAGACTTTCCTCCAGGAGACCTGGTACCTCTAGACATCGGGCCTAGGAAGAGTAAAATTAAAGCCTTCTAAAAAGATTCCACACAACATACGCCTTCCAAGAAGTGAGACTTTGGGGCGTGATGGGTAATGTCAGTTAACTTCCTCTTCCTTTAAAAAGGTCAAAGACAGGGAAGCGTCCGGTGTAACATTTCCTCCTTAGATCGCATTCTGCCACAAACCACATCACAACTCCCCCATTCGCTAACAAACATTAGCCAGAAGGAACACTTTCTGTAGATTTTCACCGTAGATTGAAAATTCAACTTACCTCGGAACGAGCTGATTAGTTGCCACCAGGAAATTTACCAATCAAGTTTACTATGTATTAATAATAATTAGGGAAGCCTACCAAGCCCTGCTGCAGGGGGAGCTGAAAGGAGGTGAGGAGGGTGTAATCCTCACAACAATCAGAGAAAAGCCTTCGCCGCAGGGTTGGTCCCAGGCAGCAGCAAACTGTGCCCAATAAGGGGGGAGGAGGTGACAGGAGGCGGCGAGAAGGGGGAAGGGTCCCCCATTTCGAAAAGGGAAAGGCTGCAAAAGCATGACCGAGTGGGGCTACTTTTCACCGTACTGCAGAAGGTACCGGGGTCTCCCGCAGTGCTGCTGCCGGGGCACCCCAAAAGCTCCGGCTAAGACCGGTGCGGAGACTTGGGCGACGGCCCCTTCCCTAGCTGTGCTGTGGCGGCCAGCAGGAGGGTCCCCAGAGGGTCCCCCCGGGCAGCGGCGACGAGAGCCGAAGGGCCGGCAGGAAGGTGAAAAGGATACTGT
>NW_006159616.1:2765675-2777824 GCF_000334495.1 Tupaia belangeri chinensis | reverse complement strand
GGGCTCAGGCGATGCCGGCGGATTTTCTTCACTCAACTAGCAGAGCATCCAACATGGCGCTGCGGCCGCCTCCAGCAGTCCGGCAGGACGGCCGCTCGGAAAACTTCGGATCTTTTCGGAATAGCTCGGAAGGCCGAGGGTGGGAAGCCCTTTCGGCTTTTTCCGGAGACTGCGAGCGGTCGGGATTCTTCGGAAGCGTTCGGGCGCGTCTTCGGCTGCCGTTCGGGAGTGCCCTGGGCAGACTTGCTTCCTCGGGAAAGATCGGCAGAGAGGGGCGTCTCAGGCTCTCCGCGGGAGCGTGGGGCGGAGAGAGAGACCAAAGGCGAGTCTGGCCTGCGAGAGCCTCCCTGGCGGCCCAGACCCGAAGAACAATGGTAACGGCCCCGGTGCCTGCGGTCCGCAGATCCCTGCCCGCGGGGGCGGAGAGGTGGCAACGAAGTGAGAAACCTCGGTTACTGTGGAAGGAACCGCTTAACCAGAGTGACACCCAGAGGATAGAGACCTGCAGCGGGGATTTATTAGCATAACAAATACCACGCCCCGTGCCTTAGCGACGCATTTCACATTCATTATGTCGTCCTCAAACACTGTGAGAGGTAAATGGGAAAAGGAGCCCTGTTTCAGAGGACACTGAGGCTGAGAGGGAGAGAAAAAGTGACTGGTCCAAGGTCACTCAGTCAGAAAAGGACGGAGCCAGGCCTGCATCTAGATTCCACCTTCATCTGGACGATCCGTGCCGACTCCCGAGTTGGCTGGGGACGCGATCTGACCCCGCCTTGTCTAATCAAGGGCTGTGTGGATGGGTCTTCCCAAGGCTTATCCCAGGACTGTACCGCCGGGCTCCCGGATGCCCAATGCCGGGATAGCACTAGTTGAAAAGATTCTTTTCCCCCATGGGACCAGCAGTTAGCGTAATGGCTATGTCGCTGGACTCCCATGTCATCGAGTGTGGTTCGCGTCCTGGACCCGGTGGCTGAAAACACACGCCGGGCGCTTGTGCGTGCCTGCCCAAGATCCTGAGAGGAGAATGGAGGGGAATGGCCATCCCCCCTGGGGGGTGATTTCTCGCTTTCTGTCTCTCTGTCTCTCTCTTGTCTGTCTGGGGAGCGCATGCGCCCTATAGCAAAAACCTCTCCAAAAAAAAAAAAAGATTCTTTTCTCCCCAGCTGGACATACCAAGATCACTCCCACGTCCACTCCTGAACACCCACGTCCACTCCTGAATACCCACCCCAGCAGGGGCCTCGTCTAAGCACCGTAGCACTGAGTGTAACGGTGTTCTGTTACACTGTTCATTAGCTCATGCAGTCCTGGGATGTAGATAGCACCCCTTTATATATGAAGAAAGGGAAGCCCCAGCAGGCTCTATACCATCATCCCACAAGAGCGAGAAAATTGGAGCTCAAAATGGACAGGAAATGTTCTCAAAGTCACATGGACAGGGTGGTTGTCAGAGCCAAGACTCCAGTTACAGTGCTTCACTCTGTTTTCTCTTTTTGATTTTGTAATCCATAGAAGGCTCATCTACACAGTGGATGCTCAGTACTTGGTAGTCCCTGGAAGCCCCAAATGCTCCTGAAATAAAACAGCATCTGGAAGAAGGTGATACCACAACCTCCCAGCCATTTTTCTGGCTTGGGTTCCACAGTTCCTGGCATTGAAAAGAAAGCTCATTCCCCCATCTCCAGACTGGAAGACAACAGTTACTTCATATTTGGAATCCTAAACTGTTTGGATTTGTAATATTTGATTATTTAGGACTAGGTTTTCCGCTCTTCTCCAAGCATGACTGGCTCCAGGAGAAATCCCTAAGTGGTTCTTCAGTTCCCCAACTCTCCTTTTCTTGTTTGTTTTTTAAGATTTTTGCCATAGGGCATGAGTGCTCCCTAGAGAGGAGAGAGACAGAAACAGTGAGAAGGAAAGTGAGAAATCACCCCGCAGCAGGGATGGCCACACTGCAATCCTTTCTTCTCCATTCTCCTGGGATTTGGAGCACACATGCACACGTGCCTGGTATGATTTTCAAGCCACTGGGTCAGGGAGTTGAACAGTGATTGGCCATGTGGGAGTCCAGCATCTTAACTACGATGCCACCTGCTCCCCCTCCTTGAAGATTCTGAGATCTCAGCCTACTTACCTCAATCAAAACCTGTTCCCAGGGAAAGATCTGACTTCTCACTTTCACTAGGGTGGTAACAAGCTGATGATGACTTAATCGTTAGTCTTTTCTAAACTAGTTTCGTTTTTCTGACTTAATATGGCTACAAGCAGTGGACAATTACGGTGTGTCTGGTCTTTGCTAAGCACTTTCTGAACATTATTTCTTTTAAAACAAACAGACTTGGGGAGCCAGCACGTGGCATGGTGGTTAGGGGTACTGGATTCCCACATGGCTGACTGTGGTTTGAGTCCTGGCCCTGGCAGCTTTCTCTCTCTCTCTCTCTCTCTCTCTCTCTCTCTCTCTCTGTGTGTGTGTGTGTGTGTGTGTGTGTGTCCTTCTCTAGTCAAATTAAAATTTTTAAAAATGGGAAGCAGCAGTTGGCTCAATAGCTATGTCGCTGGACTCCCATGTAGTCAACCACGGTTCGTGTCCTGGACCTGGTGGCTTGAAGCGCACGCTGGGTGTGCATGCCCAAGATCCCGAGAGGAGAATGGAGGAGAAGGGATTGCAGCATGGCCATCCCCCCTGGGGGGTGATTTCTCACTTTCTGTCTCTTTCTGTCTGTCTGGCGAGCGCACATGCCCTATAGCAAAAACCTCTCCAAAAAAAAAAAAAGAATAAATAATAAAGTTAAATTTAAAAATCTTAAAAAGAAAAAGAAACTCAGAGCCAGCAGGTGACATGGTGGTTAAGATGCTGGGCTGCCATGTGGCTGACCATGGTTCAAGTCCCAGACCCGATGTCTTAAAAACACACCAGGCACATGTGCATTGCATGTCCAAAATCTTATTTTTCTAAAGAAATTTTTGTTATAGGATGCATGCACTTGTCATAGAGATAGCGAGAGACAAAAAGCAAGAAATTACCTCCCAGGGGATGGCCATGCTGCAATCTCTTCCTCCATTATCCTCTTGGGATTTGGGGTACACGTGCATACATACCCAGTGTGAGTTTAAGCTGCTGGGTCCAGGACTCAAACCACAGTCAACTATGTGGGAATCCAGCAGCATAACCATTACACCATCTACTGGTCCCAAACATCCAAAATCTTGAGAGGAGAATGGAGAAGGGATTGTGGTGTGGCCATCCCTGCAGGGAGTGATTTCTCATTTTGTCTTTCTGTCTTTCTGTCTTTGTCACTCCAGCTGGCACACATGCTCAATAACAAAATCTCTAAAAAAAAAAAAAAAAAAAAAAAAAAGACTCTGCTAAACATTTTGTTTAAATCAACTCACTTCTCCCCCAACCTCAAGAACACTATAAGAGGGAACCAGCAGTTAGCGTAATGGCTATATCGCTGGACTCCCACGTAGTCGACCGCGGTTCGTGTCCCGGACCCGGTGGCTTAAAACTCACGCCGGTCACATGTGTGTGCCCAAGATCCCGAGAGGAGAATGGAGTAGAAGGGATTGCGGTGTGGCCATCCCTCCTGGGCGGTGATTTCTTGCTTTCTGTCTTTAATGTCTCTGTCTGTCTGTCTGGCGAGTGCACGCACCCTATAGCGAAAAAAACCTCTCCCAAAAAAAGAACACTATAAGGTAGGGCCTGCAAGTGGCACGATGGTTAAGGGCACTGGACTCCCATGTGGCCGACCACGATTCGAGTCCCAGACCTGGTGGCTTACTTTCTCACTTTCTGTCTCTCTTGCTCTCTCACTCTGTCCCTCTCTGGTCAAATTCAATAAATAAATAAAATAATTATTTAGAAAAAAACACTATAAGGTAAGTATTATTATATCGCATTTACAGATGAGGAAACTGAAGATGAAAGATGTGAAGAAGCAACTGGTATAACTCATAAGTGGAAGCACTGGGATTCGAACCCTAAGCATCTGACTCCAGGTCTGATTGCCATATAGCCTTCAACATAGCAACATTTGGAAACCCTTTTAGGGTGTCTCTCTTGCTCTCTGTCTGAAAAAAATAAACTCTAATAAAGAATGTGGGAGGCGGGCAGGGGCATCTTGGAAAGGTGCTGGACGCCCACATGGCCAACCAAGATTCCAGTCCCAGACCTGGCAACTCGCTTTCTCACTTTCCCTTTCTCTCTCTGGTCAAATTTTAAAAATAACAATAACAGGAACCAGCAGGTGGCGTGGTGGTTAAGGCACTGGACACTCCCACAGTTTGAGTCCCGGATGTGGTGTCTTGCTTTCTCATTTTCCCTCTCTCTTTCTCTGTCTCTTTCTGGTCAAATTAAAATGAATGAATGAGTAAATAAAATTAAAATAAAATAATTTGTAAAAAATAAAAGAATAATAATAAATAAAATTATATAAGTGGGGCCAGCAGGTGGCATGGTGGCTAAGGGTGCTGGACTCCCACATGGCCAACTGTGGTTTGAGTCCCAGACCTGGCGGCATGCTTTCTTAATTTCTCTCTCTCTCTCTCTCTTTCTCTCTCGCTCTGTTTCAATCTGGTCAAATTTAAATAAATAAATAAATAAAGTTTAATAAAATCTTTAAAAAATTAAATAAGTAAATCATTCTTTTTTTAAAAGAATTATTTTATTTAACTTTAGTTATTTACTTACTTATTTTAATTTGACCAGAGAGGGACAGAACAAGAGAGAAGGGGAAAGTGATAGAGCAAGCTGCCAGGTCTGGGACTTGAACCACAGTGAACCACGTAGGAGTCCAGCACCTTTAACCGCCATGCCACCTGCCAACCCCAAATAATTCTTTAAAAATTAAAAAAGAATGTGGAATTTGCTGAATGACTGAACAATCCTGAATTGCCGGGCAGTGGGTGTTACCCTGGAGAGGTCCTGGGTAGCACAGTATTCAGTAGGCACTGCGTGGGCAGTGAGACGGGTGAGTGTATCCAGGAGCAGCCCGTGGTAGTGGCACTAGCGGCGCACTGTGGCTGTGGCCAGCACAGCCCCTTAGAAAGACCTACGTTCCCCGAGAGCTCCGAGATGGCTGGCGCTTCCGCTTATACAGCTTCTTGGGACTGGGTAAGTTATTTTATTTAACTTCGTTTAGTATTATTATTTAATATGTTTTTTTGTAACATGTAGGGTTACTGGCTGTTTCTCTGAGTGACCCAAAGATTGGACTCAGGAGACCTCTTAATGTTTTTCTTTCTTTCTTTTTTTTAGATTTTTTTTTTTTTTCAGAGACAGACAGAGAGGAAAAGTGAGAAATCACCCCCCAGGGGATGGCCATTCTGCAATCCCTTCTCCCCTTGGGATTTTGGGCATGCATGCACACACACCCGGCATGTTTTGCAGGCCACCATGTCTGGGACTCAAACCAAGGAGTCAGCCATATGTAATCTAGCACCATAACCACCACGCCACCTGTCAGTCCCCTTTAGACTTTTTTTTATAAAGGATAATTTGTTTAATTTTATTTATTTATTTATTCATTCATTTATTTTAATTTGATCAGGCAGATGGGAGTGAGAAAATAAGTACCAAGTCCAGGACTCAAACTAGGGTCAGTCATGTGAGAGTGTCCAGCACCTTAACCGCCATGCCACCTGCTGGTCCAATTTTTTTTTTTTTTAAGCAAGGGAAGTTTAATTAAGTTTGATACTTGGAAATTTGATGCTAGCACTTTTTTAAGAATTATTTTATTGGGACCAGCAGTTAACATAATGGCTATGTCTCTGGATAACCATGTAGTTGACTGCAGTTCAAGTCCCAGACCTGGTGGCTTAAACTCATGCCAGGCATGTGTGCATGCGTGCCCAAGATCCCAAGAGGAGAATGAAGGAGAAGGGATTGCAGCGTGGTCATCACCCCTGGGGGATGATTTCTCACCTTCTGTCTCTCTGTCTCTCTCTGTCTCCCTGGTGAGTGCACACACCTTATAGCAAAAAAACTCTAAAAAAAAAGAATTATTTTATTTAACTTCATTTATTATTATTATTATTTAATTTGACCAGAGAGAGACAGAGAGCGAGCGAGGGAAATTAAGCTGCCAGGTCTGGGACTTGAACTGTGGTTGGCCATGTGGAAGTTCAATTCCTTTAACCACCACAGCACCTGCCGGCCCCAGTCTCTTAACTTTTTCTTATTCTTTTTTACTACAGAGGAAGCTATTTATTTTTAGAATTTTTTAAACGTTATTTATTTATTTATTTATTTTAATTTGACTAGAGAGAAAGTGAGAAAGCAAGCCACCACGTCTGGGACTCGAACTGTGATCAGCTATGTGGGAGGTCCAGGACCCTTAACCACCACATCACCTGCCAGCCTCCCTCTTAACATTTTAGTTGTTGTCCATGAGACTTGCTTTGCAGTATCCTGGTAACAATCACGACTTTTAAGTTTCTAAGGTTAAAAGTCATTTAAAAAAAGAAAAAGAAACTCTTGCTTATTTTTTATTTTTTACCAGAGAGCAAGCGTGCTCACCACAGGGAAAAAGAAAAGAGACAGAGGGAAGAAAGCACCCAGTATGGTCACAGTGCAATCCCTTCTTCATTTTCCCAAACTACCAGGATCCTGGGCACAGAGGCACATGCACCAGGCATGTTTTCCCAGCCGCTAGGGCTGGGATTCACACTTTAGTTGGCCACGTGGGACCTGGCTCCCTTAACTACTAGGCCATGGGGCTGTCCTAAAACAAAATCCTTTTAAAAATATTGTGGTAGGGACCAGCAGTTGGCGTAATGGCTACGTCGCTGAACTCCCATGTAGGTGACCGCAGTTCGAGTCCCGGACCCAGTGGCTTAAACTCACGCTGGGTGCGTGTGCGTGCGTGCCCAAGATCCCAAGAGGAGAATGGAGGAGAAGGGATTGCGGCATGGCCATCCCCCCGGGGGGGTGATGGTTAAGGCGCTGGACTCCCACATGGCTAACCTCAGTTTGAGTCCCAGAGCCAGCAGCTTGAAAAGCACACCAGGGGCATGTGCATGCATGCTTGTCCAGAATCCCTAGAGAAGAATGGAGGAAAAGGGATTGCAGTATGGCCGTCCTTTCTAGGGAGTGATTTTTCATTTTCCCTCTCACTGTCTCTCTCTCTCTCTCACTTTTCAGTTGGCACACATGCTCTGTAGCAAAACTTAATAATAATAAAGTAGCCTCATCCCGCATGACTGACCCCATGGTTCAGCCCCAGACCCAGCGGCTTCAGAAACATATAGGGTGTGTGTACATGTATGCCCAGAGTTCTGAGAGAATGGAGCAATGGAGAAGGGATTGAAGCATAATCATTCCCTATTGGGGGTGCTCTCTCTCTCTCTCTCTTTCTCTCTCTCTGGCAAGTGGACACATCTTCTAGCAAAAAGTGTGTGTGTGTGTGTGTGTGTGTGTGTGAGAGAGAGAGAGAGAGACAACAAGCTGGCTCCCACTGGCCCCTTTATTTTTCTTCCTGGGGGGACTGGCCTTTTAGGGTAAAAACAAGCAATATTATTGCAATATTGGGGGTGTTCTCTCTCTCTCTCTCTTTCTCTCTCTCTGGCAAGTGGACACATCTTCTAGCAAAAAGTGTGTGTGTGTGTGTGTGTGTGTGTGTGAGAGAGAGAGAGAGAGACAACAAGCTGGCTCCCACTGGCCCCTTTATTTTTCTTCCTGGGGGGACTGGCCTTTTAGGGTAAAAACAAGCAATATTATTGCAAGAGACACCATCTTTATTAGCCATAGAGGGGCTCATACGTCACTAGGAACTCTGCCTGAAATGTGCAAATATCCACCAAAGCCTCCTGAGGTTACAGCTGGGCATGGACCTTGCCCAGAGTCTAGACCTTGGGCAATTAAGACATGCAGATGGGAGGCCAAAAGGGTTTTGAAAAACAAAACGACAAAGAAAGGAGAGACCACAGGGCTCCAGGCTCCAGTGGACATGGATGGAAGGGGAGAAACCCCAGGGAGAGTAAGGCCATGTTTCTCTCCACTCCCTGCGGCAAGCGTGTTCATGACAGGCCACACGTGTTTGTGCCAGTGAAGAGCTGCACCACCCATCCCCTTCCAAGGGGGCAAGTGAGAAAGCAAGCCACCAGGTTGGGACTCCAATCACTGTCAGCCATGTGGGAATCCAGTGCCTCAACCACTACACTACCTGCTGGACCTAGCATTTCCTCTCAAAGGTCATAAACTTTAAAACAGATCTGGATTCTAACCTTACAGCCTTATCTACAACCTTAGGCAAGTCTCCTAACTTCCCTGAGCCATTTGCTAAAAGAAGACAGGAGGTTGGCCTCTAAGGAATTAAAGCAAGAATCAAAGGAACTTGTCTCTAGAGATTGTCACAAGCCCTTGGGCATTGTAGGTGCCCCAACAAACAACAGCTCCTTCCCTATTCCCTCCAGGGCAAAGTTGCAGCTTCTTTGATTGGATGTCACTGTCACTTCTGGGGTCAAACTGTCCTACTCCCCCTCGGCCCACAGTATATTGTAAAGACCTTCCCTTTCTTTCTTTCTTTCTTTCTTTCTTTCTTTCTTTCTTTCTTTCTTTCTTTCTTTCTTTCTTTCTTCCTTCCTTCCTTCCTTCCTTCCTTCCTTCCTTCCTTCCTTCCTTCCTTCCTTCCTTCCTTTCTTTCTTTCTCTTTTGGAGAGGTTTTTGCTATAGGTCGCGTGCGCTCGCCAGAAAGACATAGAGAGACAGAGAGACAGAAAACAAGAAATCAACCTCCAGGGGGTATGGCCACACCGCAATCCCTTCTTCATTCTCTTCTTCGGATCTTGGGCATGCATGCACACACGTCCGGCGTGAGTTTAAGTCACCGGGTCTGGGAATTGAACCACGGTCGACTACATGGGAGTCCAGCGACATAGCCATTACGCTAACTGCTGGTCTCAAGGTCTTCCATTTCTCAGCTATTTCTAGAAGTGACTACAGCCCTCACCAGCCTCTGCGACTACAAATAGTTCAACATCACCACGATGCAAGAGGAAACCAAAAGTACTGGGGCCTGCAGGTGGCGTGGTGATTAAAGGCGCTGGATTCCCACGCAGTCGACCAGTTCCGGACCTGGCAGTTTGCTTTCTCGCTTTTCCTTTCTGTCTCACTCCAGTCAAATTTTAGAAATAATAACAAATGGAATTAAATAAATAATTTTTAAAAAGTATTACCATAGAATGATTACGGTGGTGTATTTAAGTTCTGTGTATTTTACCACAATTAAAAACGAAACAAAAAAAGTGTTGGGGGACCAACAGATGGCATAATGGTTACGTCACTGCACTCCCATGTAGTTGACGGCAGTTTGAATCTGGGACCCAGCGGCTTAAATACACCAGGAAGAGACCAGCAGGTGGTGTAGTGGTTAAGGTGCTGGACACTCCCACATGGCTAATCATGGTTCAAGTCCCAGACCTGGTGGCTTGCTTTCTCACTTTCTCTCTCTCTCTCTCTCTCTGGCCAAATTAAAATAAATGAATGAATGGAACCAGCAGTTAGCGTAATGGCTATGTCACTGGACTCCCATGTAGTCGACCGCGGTTTGCGTCCTGGACCCGGTGGCTTAAAACTCACGCCAGGCGTGTGTGCGTGCGTGCCCAAGATCCCAAGAGGAGAACGGAGGAGAAGGGATTGCGGCATGGCCATCCCCCCGGGGGGGGTGATTTCTTGCTTTCTGTATCTCTGTCTCTGTCTGTCTGTCTGGCAAGCACACACGCCCTATAGCAAAAACCTCTCCTTCCCCCCCCAAAAAAAAGAATGAATAAATAAAATTAAATTAAAAAAAATTCTTTCTAAACAAACAAACAAACAAAACAAAACAAAAAACACCTAAGTGTGTGCATGTGTGCCCAAAATCCTGAGAGGAGAATGGAGGAGAAGGGATTGTGGTATGCCTATCCCCTGGGGGGTGATTTCTCGCTTTCTGTCTCTGTCTCTCCTGTGCTCACAGCTATAGCAAAAATCTTTCTAAAGGAAAAAGTGTTGTGGCCAGCAGGTGGCATGGTGGTTAAAGAACTGGACTCCCACATGGCCAACCACAGTTCAAGTCCCAAACCTGACAACTTGTCTTCTCATTTTTCCTTTCTCTCTCTGATCGAATTAATAATAATAGTAAATTAAATTAAATTAATAATTCTTTTTTTTTTTTAAAGAAGTGTTAGTCTAGTCAGGGCTCAAAATGCCCTTGGGGATTACTTGCCTCAGGCTCCTGGTTTTAGGCAGTGAACACACGGAGGGGGATTTCCTCGAGGCCTCACAGCAAGTGAGCTGCAGAGCTGGGACTGAAACCACCTCTCTTCACTCCGAGGTGTCTCTCACATCTGCTCCTACGCTCTGGGCTTTTCCCTGTAAGCACTGGCGTTCCTCCCCTCCCTGCCTCCGTAGGCACTGCCAGTCTTTGAAATCCATCCTCCAGGCCTTACTGAGTGACAGCTAGGCACTGTGCTGGATCCCGAAAGAGGAGTAAGAGGCCAGCTCTCTGGGCTCGGACCTAGTTGGCGGCGGTATGTCTAAACACACCAAGAAGGTCAGCATCGTCGGTAAATACGGGACCCGCTTCGGTGCCTCCCTCCGGAAAATGGTGAAGAAAACTGAAATGAGCCAGCACGCCAAGTACACCTGCTCCTTCTGTGGCAAAATTAAGATGAAGAGACGGGCTGTGGGGCTCTGGCCCTGTGGTTCCTGCATGAACACGGTCCCGGTGGTGCCTGGACCTGCACCACCACTTCGGCTATCACAGTGAAGTCTGCATCAGAAGACTGAAGGAGTTGAAAGAAGCTCCATAGACATTTGGAATATCATTAGCCTACAATAAGTGGGTTAATTTATGCAAAAAATAAAATAAAATAAAAGAGGAGTAAGAGGCCACATCTGGTGGAAAGAGAAGCAGCAGAAGATCGCCTATGACCTACAAAGTCAAAGTCCTGGGATGGGCAGGTGGAATGATGGTTAAAAGCACTAGACTCCCCATGGCCAACCATGGTTCAAGTCCCAGACCTGGTGGCTTCCTTTCCCACTTTTCCTCTCTCTTTGTCTCTCTCTGGTCAAATTGAAAAATAATAAAGTTAAAATAATTATTTTTTAAAAAAGAAGTCCAAGTCCTGTCTCTACAGATTGCCCACCAATGCCTTTATTTCTGCCATGTTTTCTTTCCTTAGAAAGGGGAAAGCAGGAGACCAGCAGATGGCATAGTGGGTACATAGTTGGACTCCCACAAGTAGTCGACCAGTTTGAGTCCCAGACCCAGCAGCGTAATGGGTACATAGTTGGACTCCCACGTAGTCGACCACAGTTTGAGTCCCAGACCCAGCAGCTTAAAACTCACACCGGGCGCGTGTGCGTGCGTGCCCAAGATCCTGAGAGGAGAATGGAGGAGAAGGGATTGTGGCATGGCCATCACCCCCTTGCTCTCTCTCTCTCTCTCTGTCTATCTGGCAAGCCCACGCGCCCTACAGCAAAAACCTCTCAAAAACACACACACACACACACACACACACACATACACGGAACATTCTCTAATATAGAGTATATGTACATCTCTAAATAAGACTGTAGTTCGAGTCCCAAACCTGGAGGCTTGAAAGTCACACCAGGCACGTGTGTGTGAGTGAAGAGAGTCCTACAGTCCCAAGAGGAGAGTGGGATAGTGCTATGACCATCCCCCTGGGGAGGTTATTATTCACATTCTCTCTGTCTCTCCAGTGAGCATACATGCCCTATAACAAAATCTCTCTTTAAAAAAGAAAAAGAAAAAAAAGAGAAGGAAAGAAAAGGAAAAAAAGAAAAAGGGGAAAGTAGGGCCAGCCACGTAGCATGGTGGAGACAGCAGGACTTCACGTGACTGACTACACAGTTCAGGCCCGAGCCACTGGTTGAAGAACATACAGCATGGCCGCCCTCCTGGGGGGCGATTTCTCACTTTCTGTCTCTCCTCAGCTAGCACACAGGCCTCTAGCAAATGAGTGAATGAGTAAATATCTTCCATGCTTGTCGGCCTGGGAAAACCCTGGCGTCTGATCTCTCCTCTCTCTATGACTAGGAGAGGAAGCCAGGTTTCCAGATGTCCACAGCTGGCGCCAGACCCCAGGCTGGCTTCAGTGATCTCCGTGGGAGCCGGTCCGCCCGCCGGGCCTGGCCTGCAGCT
>NW_006159616.1:2760994-2764434 GCF_000334495.1 Tupaia belangeri chinensis | reverse complement strand
CCTTGAGTCACCGCCGGGGGCCCCGGCCCGCCAGCCGGGCCTGGCCTGCAGCTTGCCAGACACCTGGATAGAGGCTGCAGCGTTGCTGTGCTCTGCCTTTTCCCACCAGCCTGAGAACAAAGAGAGCAGCCATGAGAATTAGTTCTGCAGATGAGTATGTCTCGGGTCCCCAAATGTGGCAATCACCTTTCTTTCCTCCCACCCTCATTGCGTGTCTTCTCTCCCCCTTGAATAGAGAGGTTGGTGGCGTGGTTTGGTTCTCATCTCCAGGCGTTGGATAGAGGTCGGTTCCTCCGCTGCCCACCTGCCACCTCATCACACCTGGCTCTTGGCCAGCCTCCACAGCTCCGCTCCTGCCCCTTCCCACTGCCGGCATCCTGAACAGCCATGTACGTTCACGATTCTGAGGCTTTCTGTATGCTGCGCCCACAACCTGGGGTGTCTCCTGTTCCTGGACTGCCTACAAGCTCCTATTTATCCCTCAAAGCCCATTTCCGTTATCTTTTTTTAAGTTTATTTCTTTCAAGAGCAAGAGAGAGAACCCCTCATTAGGGTTCTGAAGTTGCAATCCAACCCCTCGCCTTCAGACCACCCTGGATCATGGCCACGCATGTGCCCAGCATACTCAGAGGTCTCTGGGCTTGAACTAGGAATGTTTCCATATGGGATTTTTTAATATTTATTTGCTAGAAGCACACGCTCTCACCAGATAGAGGGGAAGAGAGGGGGAGAAGAGGAAGCACTCACCCGCGGAATGGTCACTCTGCCATCCCTTCTCCTCCACCCCTCCCTCCTTTCGGGACTCTGGGCACGCATGCACATGTGCCAGGCATGTTTCTCAAGCCACAGTGTCGAGGACTAGAACTGCACAGCCAGCCAGCCAGATGGAACCCAGCCGCCACACCGTAGGCCAGTATTTTCTGTGATTCTGTGACGCCGTGTCAATTAGGAGCTTACAGAGCCCCGTCCCAGCGCTTAGTACATCTCCAATACGCAGTAACGCCATTAGCCCTGCCTCCAAGTGGAAATGGCTGGGTCACTACTTGCTTTTGAACATAAAGAAGACGGAATCGCTTTCATTTCTTGCTGACGTGTGGCTAGCTTTAGCTCTGGCCAAGAGCACTAAGTTATATTTTTTGCCATCTCAGGCCAAAGAGAAGGAAAAGTCCCCTCAGCCTTGAATAAATGTCAGACACCTGCATCGGTCAGTTCTCAGCCAGCAGGATGAAGTGATGAGGCCCTGATATTCACGCCCAGAGCCCCGCCCCTCTCATGCCTGTCCTTACTGGTATCCCGGCTGTTCCCAGCTGGAGAGCAGGCTCCCGAGGACAGGGACTGTGACGGTCACGTTCATTGCTGAATGACCAGCACCGAGCCTGTCACATGGGAGGTGCTCCATAAACAGTTGAGGCTCAGATGAGGATTGGATTATTGAGTGTAGCCCCACTCTGGCCCAGTTGGGGGGACACCTTCCATTTGAAGAGCCCTCTGCCATGCAGGGTTTCTGGAGTGTCCTTCCCTGCTCCTGGGAGAACACCTGAGCCCCGCTCCTGGGCACCTTAACCAGGAAATGCAGAGGAAGGGCTCAGGGCTGTTCTGTGGTGTAGGATTTGGGTTTTGGAAAACAGTAGGCAATGGGTCAAATCCTAGGTCTGAAGCCAAAGTTAAATTTACCCTAGGGGCCTTGACCCCTCTTGTCAGTACAAAGGGGGTAATAGTCACTCTGATTTTCCAACAAAGCTGTGGGCTGGGAGATCTAGCACAGTGCTGGGCACGGAGGGGGCTCCCGATTAGCGAGGCTCCCTTTCTGTCTCCCTGTGGTTCTGCCTTATCTCTCAGGCAGCTGAGGCTCTTTGGGGAGTGGAAGTTCCACGTGGCTCGCCTGCAGAACTACACACTACCCTAACTCAGGGGCAGGTGGGCACAGGGATTAAGGACGTGAGCTCTAGAGCCTGATGCCTGGGTTCAAATCTCAGCTCATCTGCTGCATGACCTTGGTCAAGACACGTGACCTTCTGTACCCCAGTCTCTTTCTCTGTGATATAGCAGTGTTAATAATAGCACCCACCTCGGGACCAGAAGGTGGCATGGTGGTTAAGGTGCTGGACACTCCCACAAGGCCGACCACAGTTCGAGTCCCAGACCTGGTGGCTTGCTTTCTCACTTTCTCTCTCTCTCTCTCTCTCTCTCTCTGGTCAAATTAAATAAATGAATGAATAAATAAAATTAAATAATTTTTTAAAATAGCACCCACCTCATAAAGCTTTATAAAGAGTAGGTGAGGGACCAGCAGTTAGTGTAATGGCTATGTTGCTGGACTCCCACGTACTTGACTGTGGTTCGAGTCCCGGACCCGGTGGCTTAAACACACCGGGCATGTGTATGGGCGTGCCCAAGAGCCCGAGAGGAGAATGGAGGGGAAGGGACTGCAGCATGGCCATCCCCTCTGGGGGTGATTTCTCGCTTTCTGTCTCTCTGTCTCTCTCTGTCTGTCTGGCGAGCGCACGCGCCCTATAGCAAAAACCTCTTAAAAAAAAAAAAAAGAGAGTAGGTGAAAGAGCGCCTGGCATACAGTTAGTCCTCACTGAAACCAAACTATGAGTATTCAAGGTAAATGAGATACCTTTTTCATTTTTAAAAATTTATTTATTGAGAGATTTTTGCTATAAGGCACGTGCATTCGCTGGAGAGACAGAGAGCTATAAAGTGAGACATCACCGCCCGTGGGGGAAGGCCACGCCGCCCACAGTCCCTTCTCTACTCTCCTCCTGGGGTTCTGGGCATGCACGCACACGTGCCAGTATGAGTCTCAAGCTGCCAGGTATGGGACTCAGACTGTACTTGGCCATGTGAGAGTCCAGTGTCTTAACTGCTACACCACCTGCTGGCCCTACTGGTTGGTTGGCTGGTTTGTTTTTAGAGAGATTTTTGCTATAAGGCACTTGCCAGAGAGCCAGAGGGACAGAAAACAGGAAATCAACAGTTGATGTTATTCCTGATAGCACGAGGGAGCAGCACTCTGACAGGGTCTCCTCACACCACTATTCCCTCTCCCGGGCCCTTGGGCACACTCGCACGCCCCCAGAGTGTTTTCAGGCCGATTCAGGAACCAAACCCACCATCAGCCATGTGGCTTTCAGCTCTGCTATTCAGTTTGCTACTGACCGTGCCGCCAGGCCATCTTACAAAGACGATATTTGGTCTTCCTCATGGCCTCCTGTGACTGGATCTGCCACGGGGACTTTGGGTTTGTGAGGACTTGAGTCTGTGGGCCACCAGCCTTTACTGCCCCTCATGCCACTCCTGGCCTGGACATGAGGGCAAGCCTGGCTGCAGGAAGGTGCCCCGTGGTACGATGTGGTGGGCAAAAGCTGGTTTCGAACCTGTTTCACCACTCCCTGGTCAGCCCAGCTTCCCCTCCAGATCCGAATTTCCTGCTG
>NW_006159616.1:2752620-2760963 GCF_000334495.1 Tupaia belangeri chinensis | reverse complement strand
AACCATGACGTCGGCCCTACACAGCTGACTGGAGGGTCACGGGTGCTGACATCTGCAGAGCACCCAGTAAGGAGCCAGGCCTGGCAGACGCTTGGTGAAGAGCGAACGCCTCCCCCGCCCGTGCTGGCATCCTGCCCCTCCACGCTCTGGCACTGCCCACCGAGTTCAAAAGTGGCTGCTGCAGCTGTCGCCCTGAAAATACACTCCCTGGCCGCTTTTGTCTTTTCCTCCACGTCTTCCCCAAGCCCTGAAACATGCCTTAATCAGGGGTTTCGAGAGACAAAAAGCCCAAGCTGACCTATCCACGCCGTATGCTGGCAAATGTCCCAAAGGATCTCGCTCTGCTTGTCACTAAGCTTGACATTCAGTTCCCTCCATCAAATCCACTCGTCTCTGACGGGATCAATGAGAAAAATAGGCAGCCATGATCAAAAGGACCAACAAAGGCTCTCGGGGCAACTCTCCCAGCAGGATTGCAGCCCCTCAGAAGTGCATGCAGGGGGTTCCATAAAAGCTCCTCTACTCACAGGCATCCTTCAAACCCAGAGACACCAAAAACGGTTTCCATGACAACGCGGCTGCGGAGGTTATATATAAATGTGTGTGCGCCTGTGCGTGTGTACACGGCCACACGGAGATGCACGGAAATAAACTCTCTGGCACCGTTTTTTTTTTTTCCTGTTCCAAACATAAAATAACCTGCAAGGATTGATTGCTCCAAGAGAGAACAAAGGGTTTTTGAACAGCCGACTCTTCGTCATGCACACCTGTTTGGATGTGGGTCTGTTTTGTTGTCTGCACCTGGAATACAGTAGCTACTCAATAAATGATAGTTGAAGGAATGAATAAATCATGGATGCACGGGGGAGGAGGAGAGCAGCAGCCTGGACCGCAGCCGAAGGTCTCCTGCTGACTATTCAGTCGAACACAACTCCCTTTCTTTCTTTGTTTTTTAAAAGAATGATTTTATTTAACTTATTTATTTATTTTTATTTGACCAGAGGAGGACAGAGCGAGAGTGTGTGTGTGAGAGAGAGAGGGAAAGTGAAAAAGCAAGCCGCCCAGTCCGGGTCTCAAACCACAGTCGGCCGTGTGGGAGTCCTGTGCCCTTACCACCACACCATGGGCCAGCCCTGTAACTCCCTTTTTCTGTTGGAGAAACTGAGGCTCAGAAAAGGAAAGGAGTCTTGCTAAAAGCCACAAACGCAAATATTAGCAGCGCTCTACTCCTGGAACTGTATTATAAGCTTAATATGAGCTTAATGTCTGTCTGAATAATAAGCATTCTCTGAGCGGGGGCTGGCAGGTGGCTAAGGGTGCGAGATTCCCACATGACCAATTGCAGTCTGAGTCCCAGACCTGGTGGCTTGCTTTTGTGCTATTTAAAATCTTGAGCAATTATTATGAGCCACCAACTGACATTCTCATTTAAAATTTGCAACCGTGCAAGGGATGTGTTTGCATCCCCATTTAGCAGAAGTGAAGAACGTGACTCAGAGCCGGTTTGTGGCTGGAGTGAGGGCTACAGCCAGGCTGCTCAAACACTAGGGAAGCCTCTGAATTCCGTGGCCTGTCCTGGAAAGGAGGGCCAGGCGCCTGGGCCGGGAATTGTGCTCCATTCTTGCAGACACTGGGGGGCTCTTACCTTGCCCGAGTCAGGAAGCTGTGGAGTGGGACTAAACTCCTATTTTCTGTTACCTAGTCCAAGATCTCTTCAGTTCACTCACTTCCTTCCAACCAGCTCTCAAGAAGGCTGGCTCCCCACAGCCCGGAGTCAGCCATGTCGCTAGGCAAGGGGAGGGAACGCTGCCTCTCAGGACTCAGTCCACAGTGAAGTGGACCGCAGCTGGTTTCAACGTTTCTTTGGCTTTTGCGCCCTCTGGTGGTAAAATCTTAAAACTACATGGAGAGACAGCAGACTTCCTGGACTCTGAAACACACTGCTCTCTAGAACCAGGAGCACCATCTGCAGAACCCAAAGCTCATCTTTTTCTTTGTTTTCCCTCTTAATTTGCCAGAGGGCATGTGCTCTTGCTAGAGACAGAGAGACAGACCCCGATGGGGAATGGTCTTGCTGCCATTCCTCCTCCTCCATTTCTCCCTCCTTTGGGGATTTTGGGCACACACGCTCCCAGTGTGTTTTTGAAATCACCAGGTTCAGGGCTGGAACCATAAAGTCAGCCATAGGGGACCCAGCTGCCTCAACCACCACGCCACCCGCTGATCCCCAGAGCTGACCTTTCACTCACTTCCCTGCTCATCCTCTCCTATAGCTCCCCTGCTCGTAGGATGAATCTAGCCCTGTGCTGGCCTGCAGGTGCTGCCAGTGCCCTGCAGGCCCCCCGAGGCCCTGTCCTGTCCTCTCCCCAGTCCCCAGCCTTTACACATGCTGTTCCCTTTGCCTGGCACACCAGCAAATCCCTGCCTTTCACCTAGCAATTTTTTTTTTCTTTTTTTGAGAGTTTTTCGCTATAGGGTGCATGCGCTCACCAGACAGAGAGAGACAGAGAGATAGAAAGCGAGAAATCACCCCCCAGGGGGGATGGTCACACCACAATCCTTTCTCCTCCATTCTCCTCTCGGGTTCTTGGGCATGCACGCACACGCGCCCAGCGTGAGTTCTAAGCCACCGGGTCTGGGACGCGAACCGCGGTCAACTACGTGGGAGTCCAGCGACAAAGCCATTACACTAACTGCTGGTTCCCTCACCTAGCAAATTTCTACTGATTTTTCAGGACTCCACTCAAAGGTTCCTTCCTCGAGATGCATTTATATTCCCCCGATGTAAACTCACAGTTTTAGGGTGCTCTTTGGAATTGCAGTTTCATGTCCAGTAACTGCTTTTCTTTTCCTTCTCTCTTTATGTAATTTTATCATTATTTTAAAAATTATGCTACAGGGCACATATGCTCACGAAAGAGAGAGGAAGAGAAAGTGAGAAGGCAAGCTGCTAGGTCTGAGATTTAAACCAGGGTCAGTCATGTGGGAATCCAGTGCCTTAACCACTGCACCACCTGTCGGCCCCCTAACTACCTTTCTTGCTAGCTAAAACAAGAACCCTGTCTCAGCACTTAAGTGTAATTTTTAGCACATATTAGGTTCATGATATTTGTTGAATAAATAACTGAGTGAAGGAGTTAAAACAAAGACAATCCTTGACATTTATTAAGCACTATATATCAACTCTTCTAACTGCTTTACATGCATTAATGAATCGAATCCCCACCAATCTCAAAACCTTTTTTGTTTTGTTTTGTTTTGTTTTTGCTTTGGGGCATGTGTACTTGCTGGGGGCAGGGAGAGAGAGAGGAAAAGTGAGAAAGCACACCTCGAGGGGGTGGCCAGGCCACAATCCCTTCTCCTCTGTTCTCCTCTTAGGATGGGATTTTTGGGCATGGGTGCACACGTGTTTGTTGTTTATTTCTGGGTCTGGGACTCAAACTTCTCAGCCGGCTACGTAGGATCCAGTTGTCTTAACTGCCACACTATCATCTGGCTTTCAAAATCATTAAATAAAAAAAAATTATCTATTTCTTCTATAAGCAAGACAGACACAGAGAAAGACAGCATCCTCAGCTGGATCCCGACAGCAGTACGTTCTCAGCCTTCGGTCATCCCTGGATTATGGGCAGGCATGCAATCTATCAAGCCAGCTTAGAAATGATGCAGCTGTTGAGACTAGTAGACAAGAACTTTTAGATAGTCATGATTTATGTGTTAAAGGTTCTGGTAGAAAAGATGGACACAATGGGAACAGCAGATGGTGTAATGGCGACGTTGCTGGACTCCCATGTAGTCAACTGCGGTTCGAGTCCCGGACCCAGTGACTTAAACTCTCACCAGGTGCGTGTTCATGTGTGCGTGCCCAAGATCCCGAGAGGAGAATGGAGGAGAAGGGACTGTGGCGTGGCCATCCCCCCTGGGGGTGATTTCTCGCTTTCTGTCTCTCTGTCTCTCTCTGTCTTTCTGGCGAGCGCATACGCCCTATAGCAAAAACCTCCCCCCACCAAAAAAAGAAAATTCCTGTTGAGTTTTGAACTCAGGGACTTATCCAACTGAGCCTCCAATAGATGGTTAATTACAGTTCATGTTTTCTTAACCAGGTATTGCTTTTTTGTAGAGGTTTTGCTGCAGTAAGTTGTGATTTACTGTATCTAAAAGAAAAGATGGACATGAGCATAAAGAGGGGTAATTTCAGCAGAAATGAAAACTTAAGAGTCAAATGGAAATTCTAGAAATAACAACAAGCGTAGTTTTTTGTTTATTTTGTTAGGTTTTTGTCATAGGGCATATGTACTTGCAGGAGAGAGTCAGAGAGAGGAAAGTGAGATATCACTCCCCCAGGGGGGATGGCCATGCCTCTCAGGATTTTGGGCACCCACACACATGTACCCAGTGTGAGTTTCAAGATGCTGTGTCCAGGGCCCAGCAGTTAGCATAATGGCTATGTCGTTGGACTCCCATGTAGTCAACCATGGTTCGAGTCCTGGATCTGGTGGCTTAAACTCATGCCGGGCACGTGTGCATGCATGCCCAAGATCGCGAGAGGAGAATGGAGGAGAAGGGATTGTGGCGTGGCCATCACCCCTGGGGGGTGATTTCTCGCTTTCTGTCTCTGTCTCTCTCTGTCTGTCTGGCGAGCGCACGTGCCCTATAACAAAAACCTCTCCAAAAAAAAAGAAAAAAAAAAAAAGATGCTGGGTCCAGTGTCCTAACCACCACACCACCTGTTGGTCCCAAGAACGAGGATATAACAGAGATGGGCAACGCCTTCTGTGAGCTTATCAGGAGCTCAACAAAACTGAGGAGAGAATCAGTAAATTTGAAACTAGGTTGATAGAAATTACCCAAACTGAACTAGAAAGAGAAGAACGTGAGGGGAGTTCAAAAAGTTTATGGATGGAACCACCAGTTAGCATAATGGCTATGTCGCTGGAATCCCACGTAGTCGACCGCGGTTCGCGTCTCGGACCCGGAGGCTTAAAACACATCAGGCGCATATGCGTGTGTGCCCAAGATCCCGAGAGGAGAATGGAGGAGAAGGGATTGTGGCGTGGCCATCACCCCTGGGGGGTGATTTCTCGCTTTCTATCTCTCTGTCTGTCTCTGTCTGTCTGGCGAGCGCATGCGCCCTATAGCAAAAAAACATTTTTAAAAAAAGTTTATGGAGAAAAGGAATTAAAATGCAAGCATATTTTGGTGCACAATGTTAAAGTTTATGTGTAGGTTTTTCATAATATGCATTTTCCATGAACATTTTTTTTTCTTTTTTTCTTTTTAAGATTTTTTGCACTTCATGGAACAAGGCAGAGAGAAACAGCTAGAGGGAAAGTGAGAAATCACCCGCACACGCACCGGGTGAGGGGACGGCCATGCTGCAATCCCTTCTCCTCTATTCTCCTCCTTGGATTTTGAGCACACATGCACATTCACCTGGTGTGACTTTCAAGCCACCAGGTCCAGGACTCTGACTGCGGTAGGCCATGTGGGAATCCAGCACCTTAGAGACTACACCACCTGTTGGCCCCTTTCCATGAAAACGTTAAAGTGCCCTATGTACATGTAATTAGAATTCAAGAAGAAAGAGAAGAGACAATGGCCAAGAATTTCCCCCAAACAGTGAAAAGCCTCAAAGTATAAACCCAAGAATTACAGAGAACTCAAAACAGCATAAATGACCCCCACAATAAACACAGAAGCAAACAACCACACCTAAGGATGACAGAAGTGATGGGCAGCTGCCCTCTGTTTTAGAAACAAACAAAAAACAAAACCATTAAGCCTGTAAAGTAATGCATATGTTAATTAGCTTAATTTAGCCATTCTATAAAACATGTTGTAAACCATAAATGCATGCAATAATTTTTTTCCTTTTTAAAAAATTTTATTTATTCATTCATTTTATTTTAATTTGACCAGAGAGAGAGAGGGAGAGAAAGAGGGAAAGTGGGAAAGCAAGCTACCAGGTCTGGGACTCGAACCATGGTTGGCCACACAGCAGTGTCCAGAGCCTTAACCACCTTCTGGTCCCTGCATTAATTTTTTTTAAAAAAAGATGGATTTATCATTATTATTATATTAAAATTTGCTATGGGGCACATGTGCTCATCACAGAGAAAGAGAGAGAGAGAGAGAGAATGAGAGAGTGAGAAAGCAAGCTGCCAGATTTAGGACTCAAACCGCCATTGACCTTAAGAGAGTCCAGCACCTTAACCACTGCCACCTGCTGGCCCTGTCTCACTTTTTTTATTGCAAGAGGACACATGGGTTTGCCACATAAAGCAAGAGAGGAAGAGACAGGCCACGCATCCTCCCAATGGGGTGTGGCCGCACTGCAGCCCCTCCCCCATTTCCCCATCTGTCAGGATTTGGGGAATGCACACACACACACAACCAGTGTTTTCTGAGCTGCCAGAACTGGGATTCTTTTTTTTTTTTTTTTCTTTTTTTTTGAGAGGTTTTTGCTACAGGGCGCGTGTGCTCGCCAGAAAGACAGAGAGACAGAGAGACAGAAAGCGAGAAATCACCCCCCAGAGGGGATGGCCACGCCGCAATCCCTTCTCCTCCATTCTCCTCTCGGGATCTTGGGCACGCACGCACACGCGCCCGGCGTGAGTTTAGACTCAAACCGCAGTCGTCTACATGGGAGGCCAGCGACAAAGCCATTATGCTAACTGCAGGTCCCCCAGGACTGGGATTCTAGCCAGAGCTGGCCACGTGGGCTCTAGCTTTCTATGCAGAGCACCTAACCACTGTACTGTGAGGCCGACCCTACAATTCCTTCTTTTAAAACTTCCTTTCTGGCCACACGACGGTCCCTTCTCCCCCATCTTCCACTCTCTTCAGTATGTGGGGCGCACACACACACACAAATGGTGTATTTCTCTAGCCACTTGGTGTGGGACTGAACAGCACAATCATATGGGATTCAGTTTCCCAACTACCATGCCACCTACTGGATCCCCAAAATAATGGAGGCCAACCCATTATTAAAAATAATGGGGGAGGGAACCAGCAGTTAGCGTAATGACTATGTCGCTGGACTCCCACGTAGTCGACCGCGGTTTGCGTCCCAGACCCGGAGGCTTAAAACTCACGCTGGGCGCGTGTGCATGCGTGCCCAAGATCCCGAGAGGAGAATGGAGGAGAAGGGATTGCGGCGTGACCATCCCCGCTGGGGGGTGATTTCTCGCTTTCTGTCTCTATGTCTCTCTCTGTCTCTCTCTGTCTCTCTCTGTCTCTCTCTGTCTCTCTCTGTCTCTCTCTGTCTGTCTGGCGAGCGCACGTGCCCTACAGTGAAAATCTCTCCAAAAAAAAAAAAAAGGGGGGGGGAGAAGGTCAGCAGGTGGCGTGGTGGTTAAGGGTGCTGGGTTCCCACATGGCTGATTGCGGTTCCAGTCCCCGGCTTGCTTTCTCACTTTCTCTCTCTCTTTCTCTTGTTTCACTCTGTCCTGCTCTGGTCAAATAAAATAAATAAATAAATAAATATCTGATGTGTTGCAATCCATTGCTGTTTCTGTATTATTACTCAAATTTTCGCATCTTTGGCCATTAATCTGCTACCAGGGTTCTGATCTCATCTAAGCAGCGGATGCTATTCCAGGCTCATCTTGGACACTTTCTGCTCTAGACCTGTAATCATCTACTTCATTGAGAAGTCCTTAATTCCTTTGGAAAACAGTATGTCAAGACCATGATCTTGGGACTGGCAGGTGATGTTGTGGTTAGGGGTGCTGGGCTCCCACATGACTCACTACGGTTCAAGTCCTAGACCTGGTAGTTTGCTTTCTCACTCTCTCTCTCTCTGGTGAAATTAAAAAAAAATAATAATAACAATAAATAAAAATAATTATTTTAAAACGAAACAAGAAAGTAAACAATGAGGCCTAGTTGCAGTGGTATGTGCGCTCAGAGGCTAAGTTTCCGATCTAACCTAGAGGCTGGATACAGCAGCACACACCCTGTGGTCCTGGCCGCTCTGCTGAGGCAGGAGGATCCCGACCTAGCAGATGGTGTGGACAACACAGTGAGACCCTTTATTTTCTTTTTCAATTTATTTTTTTATTTAAAAAATATTTTTTGGAGCGGTTTTTGCTATAGGGCGCATGCGCTCGCCAGAAAGACAGAGAGAGACAGAGAGAGAGAAAGCGAGAAATCACCCCCAGGGGGATGGCCACGCTGCAATCCCTTCTCCTCTGTTCTCCTCTCGGGATCTTGGGCATGCATGCACACGCGCCCGGCATGAATTTAAGCTGCTGGGTCCAGAACTCGAACCGCAATCGACTACATGGGAGTCCATCGACATAGCCATTATGCTAACTGCTGGTCCCATGAGACCCTTTA
>NW_006159616.1:2738991-2751491 GCF_000334495.1 Tupaia belangeri chinensis | reverse complement strand
TGGGACCAGCAGTTGGTATAATGGCTATATCACTGGACTCCCATGTAGTCGATCACGGTTCAAGTCCCGGACCCGGTGGCTTAAACTCACGTCAGGCACATGTGTGTGTGTACCCAAGATCCTGAGAGGAGAATGGAGGAGAAGGGATTGCAGCATGGCCATCACCCTGGGGGGTGATTTCTCGCTTTCTGTCTCTCTCTCTCTCTCTGTCTCTCTCTGTCTCTCTAGCGAGTGCACGTGCCCTATAGCAACTACAGCAGGGCCCGTGCCCCTAAAAAAAAACCCACTCAAAAAAAAAAAAAAAATTCAGCCCAGCCAGTGACATGGTGGTTAAGGTGGCTGAATCCCTCATGACTGACGGTTAAGGTCCTTGGACCCAGCAGTTTGAAAGACACACCAACCATGCCCCAATCCCGAGAGGAGGGAAGAGAAGGAATTGCAGCATGGCCCTTCCTCCAGGGGATGATTTCTCACTTTCTCTCTCTCTCTTGTTCTCCAGCAAGTGTCCATGCCCTATAGCAAAAACTAAGGAACAAAAATAAAACAAACCAGCGTTCTTTTATTTGTGTATGGCCGATGGCTGCTTCTGTGCTCTGACAGCAAAGCTGTGTAGCTGTGAGAGGCAGACGGTCTGAGAAGCCTAAATACTGACTCTCAGGTCTCCTAGAGAAAGCGCTCGACAACCTCCGCTCAACGGATCCCCCAGGCGGAGTCTAAATCAGCGTTTTAGCTCAGGGTGTGAAAGGGCTCTGTTTGGTTAGTTGCATGAAATACAGACCCAGGCAGCTGACGCTACATGAGGTTAAAACGCTAGAAGTGCCGAGCCGTGCCTGCAGGCGAAGACACTGGACGATCAGTGGATTTGTCATGGCAGAGCTATTTACTCCCCTGGGCGGGTTCAGATGGCATACCTTTCACTATGGTGGTGAATGGTGAATCCTTTTTTAATCGCGCACTTGCCAGAGAGAGAGGGAGACAGAGGGAGAGAGGGAGAGAGGGGGGGAGCATTCCCCAGTGGGGCCTGGTCATGCAGTCCTCCTTTTTCCTCCATTTCTCCAACCCATCTGGGTTTTGGGAACGCACGCACAAGTACCTGCTTTGTTTCTCAAGGCTCTTGGGACCGGGATGGAACTAGAGTTGACTGTGGGATCTCACTCCCTATGCATCGTGTGCTTGACCACTGTTCGACAAGGTCAGTCATGAATGTATTTTCAAGAGGAGTTCGAGCATCCTTGAAGAGCTCCATGATCTCTTGTTAGGGCAGAAAACACAGTAGGATTTTCTATCATTTCCTCTTGAACTGGGATCTCTTACTACAGTGAGGATAATGGGTGGGACCTGAGGTCAAATGACAGCATTTACTTGCCCAAGACACGGTGTACCTGGTTACATGATTTTTTCAGCCATGTAATGAACAGCAGAGCCACGGCAGTATGCAGAATAGTATGGCTTACACAGAACTGCACGTTGGCTGGGCAGTCCTAGCACCCCTGGCAAAGATCAGTCTGCTAACCCCCCCCTTTTATTTTTAAGTTGTTGCTATAGGGCATGTGCACTTGCTGGAGAGAGAGAAACTGAGAAAGCACTCCCCATGGGGGACGGCCATGCTGCAATCCCTTCTCCATTCTCCTCTCAAGATTTTGGGCATAGGGGACCAGCAGTTGGCGTAATGGTTATGTCACTGGACTCCCATGTAGTCGGCCATGGTTCGCGTCCCGGACCCAGTGGCTTAAATTCATGCCGGGTGCATGTGCATGCGTGCCTAAGATCCTGAGAAGAGAATGGAGGAGAAGGGATTGTGGTATGGCCATCCCTCCTGGGGGGTGATTTCTCGCTTTCTGTCTCTCTGTCTTTCTGGCGAGCACACGTGCCTTATAGCAAAAACCTCTCAAAAAAACCAAAACCAAAAACAAACAAAAAAATAAGAGTACACAGTTTCAACTGGAAGGAATAAGTTCAGAGATCTACTGTACACAGTGGAAACTGTGATTAATAATAAGCTGCATATTAGGGCCAACAGGTGGCATAATGGTTATGGCACTGGACTCCCATGAGGCCTATTGTGGTTCGAGTCCTGGTGCTGGTGGCTTGAAGCTCTTGCCGGGTGCATGTGCATGTGTGGCCAAGATCCTGAGAGGAGAATGGAGGAGAAGGCATTGTGGGGTGGCCACTGCCCCTTGGGGGTGATTTCTTGCTTTCTGTCTCTGCCTTTCTCTGTCTCTCCAGTGAAAGGATGTGACCTATAGCAAAAAAAAAAAAAAAAAAAAAAAAAAAAAAAAAAAAAAAAAAAAAAAAAAAAGAAAAGAAAAGAAAAGAAAAAAAAAGCTGAATATTATAGATATGAAAATGGTCAAAAGTAAATTTCAAACATTTTCATCACAAAAAAATGAGATGAGGAGCTGGCAGGTGGCATGGTGGTTGGGGTGGCTGAACTCTCCCAGGGCTAACCATGGTTTGAGTCCCAAACCTGGCAGCTTGCTTTCTCACTTTGCTTCTCTGTCTCTCTCTGGTCAACTTCAAAAACAAAACAAAACAAAAAAAAGACAATGACTGAAATTCAATAATTGACTTAAAAGATGAAATGTTAGTTAGCTTGACTTAATCATTCTACAGTATGTATGCTTGTATTGAAACATCACATCATACCCCATAAATATGTGTGTATATATACATTTATAGTGTACATATACATACAGGTATGCACATATATACCTATGTCCTGTACACATACACGCATGTGCATATATGTATACATACCTATATGTGTATATATATACATACACACACTCTCTAGCACACACACACACACACACACACACACACACACACATTTTTGTTTTTTACCACTGGGTATGTGTCCTTGCCAGAGAGACGCAGGAGAAAGTAAGAAATCACCCCCGTAGGGGATGGCCACACCACCATCCTTTCTTCCTTTACACTTTTCCCAGGATCTTGGACACACGTGTACACACACTCTGTTATTTTCAAGCCACTGGGTCCAGGACCGAAACCGTGGTTGGCCACATGGGAGTCCAAAGACGTAACTGCTATACCATGTGCTGGCTTCTATTCGTACCTTTTTAAAGATGGCGTTGTCAACTCTAAGTTTTAAACACATTGATGCATTTTATCTAATCCTTTCATAGTTCCTGTCTGTTTAGGTCTCCAATGTGTAGAACTCACGAACTGCATGGGAGGCAGTAATCTAAATTCCTGTTTTCCTAAGTGAATATCCCAATTTATTAAATGGCTCATCATTCCCCTTCTCTACGCATTTAAAATGCTTCCTGAGGTTGGCAGGTGGCATGGTGGTTAAGGCAGCCAGACTACCACATGGCTGACCGTGGTGCGAATCCCAGGCCTGGTAGCTTGCTTTCTCACTTTCCTTCTCTCTCTCTGGTCAACTTTGAAAAAATAAAATAAAATAATGACAATGAATAAAATTAAAAAAAAATTCTTAAAAAAAAAATAAAGCATCTGGGGGGGGTGGCATGGGGGTTGAGGATGCTGGACTCCCACGTGGCCAGCTGTGGTTTGAGTCCCAGACATGGTGGCTTACTTTATTTTCTCTCTCTGCCTCTCACTCTCTCTCTCTGGTCAACTTTGAAAAAATAAAATAAAATAATGACAATGAATAAAATTAAAAAAAAATTCTTAAAAAAAAAATAAAGCATCTGGGGGGGGTGGCATGGGGGTTGAGGATGCTGGACTCCCACGTGGCCAGCTGTGGTTTGAGTCCCAGACATGGTGGCTTACTTTATTTTCTCTCTCTGCCTCTCACTCTCTCTCTCTGGTCAACTTTGAAAAAATAAAATAAAATAATGACAATGAATAAAATTAAAAAAAAATTCTTAAAAAAAAAATAAAGCATCTGGGGGGGGTGGCATGGGGGTTGAGGATGCTGGACTCCCACGTGGCCAGCTGTGGTTTGAGTCCCAGACATGGTGGCTTACTTTATTTTCTCTCTCTGCCTCTCACTCTCTCTCTCTGGTCAACTTTGAAAAAATAAAATAAAATAATGACAATGAATAAAATTAAAAAAAAATTCTTAAAAAAAAAATAAAGCATCTGGGGGGGGTGGCATGGGGGTTGAGGATGCTGGACTCCCACGTGGCCAGCTGTGGTTTGAGTCCCAGACATGGTGGCTTACTTTATTTTCTCTCTCTGCCTCTCACTCTCTCTCTCTGGTCAACTTTGAAAAAATAAAATAAAATAATGACAATGAATAAAATTAAAAAAAAATTCTTAAAAAAAAAATAAAGCATCTGGGGGGGGTGGCATGGGGGTTGAGGATGCTGGACTCCCACGTGGCCAGCTGTGGTTTGAGTCCCAGACATGGTGGCTTACTTTATTTTCTCTCTCTGCCTCTCACTCTCTCTCTCTGGTCAACTTTGAAAAAATAAAATAAAATAATGACAATGAATAAAATTAAAAAAAAATTCTTAAAAAAAAAATAAAGCATCTGGGGGGGGTGGCATGGGGGTTGAGGATGCTGGACTCCCACGTGGCCAGCTGTGGTTTGAGTCCCAGACATGGTGGCTTACTTTATTTTCTCTCTCTGCCTCTCACTCTCTCTCTCTGGTCAACTTTGAAAAAATAAAATAAAATAATGACAATGAATAAAATTAAAAAAAAATTCTTAAAAAAAAAATAAAGCATCTGGGGGGGGTGGCATGGGGGTTGAGGATGCTGGACTCCCACGTGGCCAGCTGTGGTTTGAGTCCCAGACATGGTGGCTTACTTTATTTTCTCTCTCTGCCTCTCACTCTCTCTCTCTGGTCAACTTTGAAAAAATAAAATAAAATAATGACAATGAATAAAATTAAAAAAAAATTCTTAAAAAAAAAATAAAGCATCTGGGGGGGGTGGCATGGGGGTTGAGGATGCTGGACTCCCACGTGGCCAGCTGTGGTTTGAGTCCCAGACATGGTGGCTTACTTTATTTTCTCTCTCTGCCTCTCACTCTCTCTCTCTGGTCAACTTTGAAAAAATAAAATAAAATAATGACAATGAATAAAATTAAAAAAAAATTCTTAAAAAAAAAATAAAGCATCTGGGGGGGGTGGCATGGGGGTTGAGGATGCTGGACTCCCACGTGGCCAGCTGTGGTTTGAGTCCCAGACATGGTGGCTTACTTTATTTTCTCTCTCTGCCTCTCACTCTCTCTCTCTGGTCAACTTTGAAAAAATAAAATAAAATAATGACAATGAATAAAATTAAAAAAAAATTCTTAAAAAAAAAATAAAGCATCTGGGGGGGGTGGCATGGGGGTTGAGGATGCTGGACTCCCACGTGGCCAGCTGTGGTTTGAGTCCCAGACATGGTGGCTTACTTTATTTTCTCTCTCTGCCTCTCACTCTCTCTCTCTGGTCAACTTTGAAAAAATAAAATAAAATAATGACAATGAATAAAATTAAAAAAAAATTCTTAAAAAAAAAATAAAGCATCTGGGGGGGGTGGCATGGGGGTTGAGGATGCTGGACTCCCACGTGGCCAGCTGTGGTTTGAGTCCCAGACATGGTGGCTTACTTTATTTTCTCTCTCTGCCTCTCACTCTCTCTCTCTGGTCAACTTTGAAAAAATAAAATAAAATAATGACAATGAATAAAATTAAAAAAAAATTCTTAAAAAAAAAATAAAGCATCTGGGGTAGGTGGCATGGTGGTTGAGGATGCTGGACTCCCACGTGGCCAGCTGTGGTTTGAGTCCCAGACATGGTGGCTTACTTTATTTTCTCTCTCTTCCTCTCACTCTCTCTCTCTGGTCAAATAAATAAATAAATAAAGTTAAAATAAAAGAATTCTTTAAAAAAAAGTGTTCCTTTCGCAGCTAGAAGATGTCATGGTAGTTAAGGCACTAGACTTCAGAGGGTCCACCGCAGTTTGAGATCCGGGCCTGAAGGCTTGCTTTCTGACTTGCCTTCTCTCCCTGTCTGTCTTTCTCTGGTGAATGCACATGTCCTATAGCAAATTAATAATAATAAATAAATAAATCCTTTTTTAAGAAAGATTCTTGCTATAGCACACACTGTGCTTACCAGAGAGACAGAGACAGAAAGTGAAAAATCACCCCCCTGGGAGGGATGTCCACTCCGCACTCCGTTCTCCTCCATTCTCTCAGGATTTGGGACATGCACACATATGTGTCCAGCATGTCTTTCAAATCGCCATGCCCAGGACTAGAACTGTGCAGTCAGCCAGGTGGAATCCTGTCGCCTCAATCACCACATCACCACCACCCTCCCAAATTTTTATCTCTAGCCCTTGACCTTCCCCCTGAACATCAAACTTGAATCTTTAACTGCTTTCTTATGTCTCCACAGTCTATCAGGCATCTCACACTTGACACATGCAGACTGAACGCAAGGTTTCCATACCACCTTCACTCCCTCCAAAACCTCTCTCCCCCAGAAATCTCCAGCCCCAGTAAATATCACGATTCACCCAGTTCCTCAGATCAAAAACCTGTAAAGAGGGAAAGTGAGAAACCAAGCTGCCAGGTCCAGGACTTGAACTGTGGTCAGTCACGTGGGAGTCTAACACTCTTAACCCACACCACCTGCTGGCCCCCTATGAGGGTTTCTTTTTTAAGAATTATTTATTTTGATACTAGCAGATAGCATAATGGTTATATCACTGGACTCTCACATAGTTGACTACAGTTCAAGTCCTGGACCCACTGGCTTGAAACTCATGCCAGGCATGTGTGTGTGTGTGCCTAACATCCCGAGAGGAGAATGGCGGAGAAGGGAATGTGGCATAGCAATCCCCCCCGGGGGGTGATTTCTCGCTTTCTGTCTTTCCAGTGAGCACTGGTGCCCTATAGCAAAAATCTCTAAAAACTTCCCTTTTTTAAAATTTTTTTGCAGGAGGACGGGGAGGAGTGTGGTATGGCCAGACCACGTGGCAGGTGCTCATCTTTCTCACATACATTTATGTGTGTGCACAGAGCCACGGTTGTGGGCCTTTGTTCTGACAGCTCCAGGAAACTAATACATTGGTAGGAGCAGAAGGTCTGTGTAAGCCCACGGCCAGACTGTGAAGTCAGGAAGGGCTTCCTAGAGGAGGTGATGCTTAACTGGGCATTGAAGAATGGATAGGAGTTTATCAAGCAAAGAGGAGAGAGGGAACATTCTTTTTTTTTTTTTTTTAAAGAGTTTTTTGCTATAAGGCGCGTGCTTTCGCCAGACAGACAGAGACAGAGAGAGAGAGACAGAAAGTGAGAAATCACCCCCCCCAGGGGGGATGGCCATGCCACAATCCCTTCTCCATTTTCCTCTCGGGATCTTGGGCATGAGTGCACACACGCCCGGCCTGAGTTTAAGCCACTGGGGCCGGAACACGAACCACTGTTGACTATGTGGGAGTCCATCAACATAGCCATTACACTAACTGCTGGTCCCGAGAGAACATTCTAAATAGAACATAAGGAGGCCTGTCCGAGACCCTGCCTTAGGTTTCCCTACTGCTACCTGCCATGGCTATGCATGGCAAACTTCTTTGCTCCAGGACAATGGAAACATTTTGACCAAGTGGCCCCCTTGGGCCCAGGTGGCGACATGCCTCATTCTCACCAGGAGGGGGCGCTCACACAATGATATTCCAATTATGGATGAAGGGTGAGTAGCTGGGGTAGCAACGGGACTGAGTGACCTTTTGCCATTTGTCAGGGGCTGAGGGCTCTGTCTAGAGGCAGGTATGGCCGGCTCCGGTGAGGTTAGGGTGGACGGCTCAGTGCTGGGTTGGGGCCGTAGGCTCACAGGACACACACCATCCCAGGAGGACAGACACTCAGACACGTGTTCGCGGTACAAGTACTTTATTTGAATTACAATAGTGCCACGCGAAACTACAGTAGCACGAAATGTAGCAATACAAAAAACAGACCCCGGCCCCAGTCCCCAGTCCCTGTACCCACAGAGGTGCCAGCCCTGAGGCTCCCGGGCAGCTGCCCATCTCACCTTCACCTTTCAAAGCTCCGGAGGGGACAGTGATAGTGGTAGCTCCGGAGGGGGACAGTGATAGTGGTAGCTCTGGAGGGGGTAGTGAGGTGCTTCCCTTCTTTCCATCCCTCCCGGCCCGGGTGCCCTTCTCTCCCCAGCCCTGCCAACCAGCACGCCAGGTGCCATGTGTGTAGTCACCCTGTCACATCCCCTCCAGCTGGCCCCCAGCCTCTGGCACTCCCCCACGGGGAAAGCAGGAAGGAAGGAGGTGCAGGGAGGATGCCAGGGCAGGGAAAGGCCCTCCGCCACGTGGAAGAGGCATGGGGCCTACTCTGGGCTCCGGCTCCTCTGGTTTATCCCATCTTCCCGCAGAGGAGCCTCAGGCCTGCCACTGTGGAGACCGGGGCCTTCACCTGGAGCCCACACCCACACCCCTGCCCAGCTCTGAGGCTGCTCCGGAGCTGCCAGGGTAGTGGGGGAGCTGCCTCGCTCCTGGGGCAAGGTGGACTGTGGCTTCCTGGGCAGGGGCCTGTGGGGCTTCCAGGGCTGAGCTGCCGGGCTGGGGAAGCCGGAGCACTGGCAGTCCCCTCTGTTGTAGGGACGTGTACAGGACGGCAGTGGGGGCTAGTGCTCCCCCAGGAGCCCAACACCGTAGGCTAGACTGGGGTAGGGAGCCTTGCCCCAGAGTCTCCCTGAAAGAGAGGAGTCTGTCTAGCTCTAAGCACTGCCTTCACTTACTTTTTAATTTTACTAGAGAGCACGTGCACTCAGTGGAGACAGAGGGACAGAAAGGAAGAAAGCACACCCCGGGGGGATGGTCACGCCACAATCCCGTCTCCTCTCCTCTCAGGAGTTGGGGCACTCACACGTGGCTGGTATGTTTCTCTCAAGCCAGTGGGGCTGTGACTCAAAGCACACAGCTGGCCAACGGGATCCAGCCACTCTAACCATGATGGCTCCAGCGGGCCCATCTCCAGGTACTCTCCTGCTCCATCCCTGGGGCTCAGACATCTGGGGTCCTATGCCCCCTGACCCACAGGCCAGCAATGTGGGGCTGCTGCAAGGGCAGCCCTGTGGAAATGGCGAGTAAACTCCTTGGACAGAGTCCGTGGGGCAGGGGTATGGCCTTGCATTCCAGTCAGGACACTTGGGGGCTCCATGGAGGAGGCCAGGGGGCCTCTGGGGGCAGGATGGAGCCCAGGGGCCGCAGCCTCAGGTAAGGCACGAGAGAACGGGTCCTGGAAGCCAGGCCCAGGCTGGGTGGTGGAGATGAACTTGGGGCAGGGGGCTGGCCCCAGGAAAGAGGGTCAGCAAGGCAGATCTTGAAGAGGTTAGGATGGGGGGGGGGGGGCTGAAAGGGGCCCGGGGAAAGACAGGGCCAGCCATAAGAAGAGGGATCAAAAGAGGACATCTATGGCATAGTGATATACATCCCTCAGAGAGGTGGGGGCCTCAGCTCTGCAGGGTTCCTGACCTGGCCTCATTCTGCCACAGATCCCAGTCTGCTGGGTGGCTTTGGGGATCAGAACATCCTTGCTGGGGTTCCCGTTGTTGGGCTCTGGGGATGGGGTCAACAAGCTGAGGGGGGCAGTACCCCTGGAGGACCCTAAGCTGGCTCCTCCCTCTGTCTGGCCTCCTTGCCTCTTCCTTCTGCACCAAGCAACCAGGGCTGAGGCAGCTCTCCAACCTGGAGACCTGCTGGGTGGCCTGGCCTCCTCGCCTCAGCCCAGCCGGGTGCTGAGTGGGGAAGGGGCGGTAAATCAGGGGGCTTCCCTTGTCCACAGGTTACATAGAAAAGCAGACATAATAAATATACCAATCCTTTCGTTTAAAAAAAAAAAAAGTGTTTCAAATGCATTTTTTTCCCTGAAGAGTTCCAGTGTATTCCACTATGTTAAAAAATAGTTTCCCCAAAAAATATATCTTTAAAGCATTTGACACAGTGGTATCTGTGGTGTATCTGGTGCTGGATGTGGGCAGGGCGCTATACCCCACTGCCCTTGTCATGTGGGCCCAGGCCTGGCCAGCCACCAGCCTGACACCCAAATGCCCGCTACAGTTGGTGCTTGTGTGCCTGGGACGAACGGTCTTCACAGGGGATCGAATCTCGGGTTATGCTGACAACCTCCATGACAGGCTTGGTTCTGGCTGGAAACCCTCCAGTGCAGGGAAGGGGACCCTGGTGGCCAAGGGGACTGAGCGAAGGCCTGGATGGAGGGGCAGACTTGTGGCCACCGCTGTGAGGGCCGCTCCTCGGCCCTCTCCCCTCCTCTGTCTCGGCGCTCTGCGTGGTGGCCCTTACCAGACTTCGCATTTGTGATGAGGGTTCATGGGTGAGCCAAGCGGGCAGTGGAAGTGTTCCGAGAACTCCTTGGAGTTGGACAGGGAGCCAATGACTCGGAAGCGGGAGGGGCTGTGGGGATCGGTGATGAGACCTTCGTGCGAGCTCTCGGGTGTGCGGACAGAGCACCAGACCTTTAGGAGCACAACCGGGAGAGGAGGGGGTCACTGTGGAGCCCTGAGGCCGGGCGGCCCACATCACAACAGCAGGGGAGTGAGTACCCTCCTTCCGGCCCTGGGATCCCAAGGAGCCAGGAGGGCCGCACAGTGACTGATGAGTCCCCAAACCCATCTGTCTCCGTGGCATGCCCTTCAGCAGTGGGTCTGTCCGTCTGTTAGATTTCATCTGAACAAGGGATTCTGCGCAAACTCCTCGGATTTAATCTAGCTCTCTCATTTCCTGGGCAGAACAAACAGCCTAAGGGCCTGGTGCCCTGGGTACCAAGACAAGGCTGCCAGCTGAAGGACAACAGAAAGGGCAACCTAGGGCAACTTAAGTTTAAGAACTTTCTAGAATCCCAGAACCAGAAGGGACCTTAGTGATCACTCTGTCCTCTTATCTACCTGAGACAGCAATTCTCCGTTAGCACTGCTGGCCTCTCCTGACTCATGCCAGGAAGCTCGCCTCCTTACAGGTGACGTCTGCAGAGGGGCCAATGAGCCAATGGGCCAGGGAGTTCTCAATGGGAGGGGCACTTGCCCTTTGGCTCCTAGGGCTCTGGGAATGTCAGGACGGCTAACAGCGCTCATGAACGCACCTGTGCAAACCCCAGGAAGAAGAGTTGGTTGTTGGTGAGGCCCAGAGTGGGCAACGTCTGCTCAGCCCCATTCTTCTTCACCCAGTTCTGATAAGCCTGGGAAGAGAGAAAACCAGAAGTCAGGGGTTTCCAGGAAACAGGCAGAGCTGGGGGCACTGGTATGGGAGGTTTGGGAAAGTGGCACCCTGTTGGACAGAGCCTGGTGTTGCTCTTTATCGGCATTCACTTCCAAGGTGAGCAGTCAACCCTGTGGCCTAAAATACCATCCACATGCCGAGGGCTCTCAAACTCCTTGCAGCTCCAGCCTCTTCTGTCATTCCTACATTCAACTCTCTAAGCTGGACACCCAAGATGCCTCTCAAACTCACCATGGCACAAGCAGAGCACACACATAAACTCTACACACACGTGCCACACACGCTCTCCTTCCCATTGTCAACAGCACCACCATCGGCCTACTGAGCCCAAACCCCAGAAAGTGCTGATTCTTCCTCATCCTCTTTCCTACTTATTTTTTAAGAGATGTTTTTGCTGTAAGGTGCGTGCGCTCGATGGAGAGACAGAGAGACAGAAATCGAGAAATCACCCCCCCGGGGCATGGCCATGCAGCAATCCCTTCTCCTCCATTCTCCTCTCGGGATCTTGGGCACGCACACACACTTGCCCGATGTGAGTTTTTTTTTTTTTAAGGAATTATCTTTTTTTTTCCCCCCCATAGGTCAGCAGGACAATTTATTATATTGTCGGCAGCACACAGACCACCCTGAATCAAAGCAGACCCAGGCCTACACGGCAGTGTGCCATTCTGCAGGACTGTGTGTGCTTAATCATCCTGTTTTAGCACTTTGATCTTCCCCTTGTGCTGCTGGATCGCCTTCTGCAGATGCTCAATCTCCTTCTGATGGGCGAGCTCTTCCTCGTGGCTGCCAGCTGCTGCTTAGTCTGTGCCTGGAAGTAAGGCTCCTAGGCTTGCTCCCTCTTCCCAAAGGCTCCGCAGGCTTCTTGGATTGAGCCTGCGCCCCGGTCGAGATCATCAGGCTGGCTGGAGCCGAACTCGCGGGCCTGAGCGGCCCTCACGCCCCTCACGCTCCACACGCGGCGCCGCGCCCGAACTGCCAGCACCCCTGCTGCCATGGTCAACTCCCACATGGCTGGTCATGGTCTGAGTCTCAGATCTGGTGGCTTGAAAATCATGCTGGGGGCCAGCAGGAGATGTAGTGGTTAGGGTTCTGGACTCCCACATGGTCATCGCAGTTCGAGTCTTGGACACAGCAGCTTGCTTTCTCACTTTTCCTCTCTCTCTGATCAAATAAAAAACAATAATAATAATGAGGGACCAGCAGTTAGCGTAATGGCTATGTTGCTGGACTATCACATTGTCACCATGGTTCGAGTCCTGGACCCGGTGGCTTAAACTCACACTGAGCGTGTGTGCATACGTGCCCAAGATCCTGAGAGGA
>NW_006159616.1:2733596-2738675 GCF_000334495.1 Tupaia belangeri chinensis | reverse complement strand
CACCAGTGAGTGCGACCACCCCATGGCAAAAAAAAAAAAAAAAAAAAAAAGTATGTATGTATTTTGCACGCACACAAGAGACTGGTGCAGAGACGGGCCCCCAGCAGGGCCTGGGCACTGCAGTCTGGCCTGGGTCACGGGGCACGGGCTTGCAGGCGCTCACTCAACGTGTGCAAGGAGGTCCCAGGACACGAACCCAGGACCTTCCTGACGTGTGCTCCAGCTGTGTCACCACACCACCGGGCCCCTATTCCCTCTTCCACTCAAACCACGCATCCCAGATCTGACTGCTTTCCATCTTTCATGTTGCCGTGTCTCAGCTCTGGCCTGGACAACCTCTCACGGCTTTCTAACCTGTCTCCCACTCAGACCAATCCAGCAGTTCAAATCTCCCCACCCTGCAGCCCCGGCAACCCTCACAGAGCAGGCATAGGCACACTTTCTCCACGAAGGGCCAGAGACTGTGGGCTAAGAGTCCCAGTTACATGAGTCTACTCAGGTGTGCAAAAGCAGCTGCAGGTGACATCCGAATGGCTGTGCTATGTTCCCCCCAAACTTTATGCAAACAGGCTGAGGGCTGGATTTGGCTTGTTGACTCTTGTTCACTTTCTCTCTCTCTGGTCAAATTAAAAAATAATAAAAATGATGATAAATAGATAAAGTTAAATAAAATAATTCTCAAAAAGACACGTAACGGCTATGCCGCTGGACTCCCACGTAGTCGACTGTGGTTCGCTTCCTGGACCCGGTGGCTTAAAACTTACGCCGGACGTGTGTGCATGCGTGCCCAAGATCCCAAGAGGAGAATGGAGGAGAAGGGATTGCGGCGTGACCATCCCCCCTGGGGGGTGATTTCTCGCTTTCTGTCTCTATGTCTCTCTCTGTCTGTCTGGCAAGCGCACGTGCCCTATAGCAAACATCTTTAAAAAAAAAAAAAAAAAAAAGACACGTTAGATCATCATTGCTCTATTAAAAAACCCTGCAGTGTTCTTCACTGTAACCAGAATGAAACTGGAGCGCCCTCCTCAGGTCAGCCACACCTCGCGTTGGCCCTGCACTCCCTCCCCTCCCCTGCGCCTTCCTCCAGCCTGAACGAGCTAGGCTGGTCCATCCCAAGGCCTCTTACTTGCTCCTCACTGTGCTGAGACCAGTTTTCTCCTGAGGTTCTCTGCCTCTTCCTCATCACTTACATGTCATTCCGAATGTCGTTCCCTGCACAAGGCCGACCCTAACCACCTCCCGCCTCTATCGTTTGGCCCTGTTTTATATTCTTCATCTTACTGCAATCTGGCACTATGTCACCCATTGTTCAGGTGTTCATTACCTTTCTCCCTGTTCTCTGGCTTCCACTAACACTGAAGCTTTTATGGGACGAGACCCGGGTATGGACTGTCCAGGGCCTAAGACACAGCACGTGGTGGGCAGAAGGCTGGCCACATCTTCTCAGTGTCTAGTGAGCTTCCGGCACGTTACTGTCCGGGGGCTTAGTTCCTTCATCCGCAAAGCGGGGACATAAAACCCAGTGGTAAAGTTGCTGGGGAGTACGCCAAGTCTGGCCCTTCATGAGGCCTTAATAAATGGCTGTGGGGCCCCTGCTCCTTCCGTCAGGTCAGAAGCAACTTCTGGGTGGCTCTCTCTGATGGGCACTTCCTGCTTCCCTGGGGCTCCTGGTACCTCCCTGATCCGACTCGGCCAGCATCTCCGAACGCCCCTCTGGGCCAGGCCCTACATCCAGGGCATCATATTTTATTTTCCTAATAACCCAGTGATGCCATAGCAGGTATTCGCTGAGGCCCGAGGAGGTTAAGTGACTTACTCCGGAGTCAGGATTTGAACCTAGAACAGGCTCCATGACCAATATCCCCCTCCCTCTGGGCCCAGGAGTTTCCCAGGCCCATAGTTCACCGCCTTGGGGTGGCATTCCCTGCAAAGGTAAGAAGAGGCAGGCTCTTTAGGGGGATCCAGCCCGCGCCCTATCCCATGTCTCTCCCAGGCCTTCCGTGTGCCCGGCTCTATGCCAGGTGCATTCAGTCAGCTTCTCCGTCAGTCCTCTCGACCACCCACTCGCCGGTGGGGAGGCGGAGGCTCACAGAGCTGCCGCAGCTTGCCTATGGGTGTCTACAACGTCCTCTACTGAAGAGGCATCAGACCAGACCCTGACTGGGCCCAGAGGGAGCAGGGCTCTCACCCGATAGGCCGCCTTGAGGCCCCCGTTGTCAGCGATGTTCTCCCCGAGGGTGTGCCGGCCGTTCACCGGCTCCCCGTTGACACTGTAGTTACTGTACTGCTCCACCATGCACTCGGTCTGCTGCTTGAAGGCCTCCACAGATGAGTTCTTCCACCAGGGCCGCAGATTCCCATCCTTGTCGTACTCCCGTCCTGCGGTCGGAGGGAGGTGCTGGGTCAAGGGAAGGGGGAGCGGGGTGCAGCCTGTCGCCCCTGACTGAACCTTTCTCCTCCCAGTGAGAAACGGGTTCCTCTGCAGACCCCACCCTCCAGCCATTATAGGAGATGGCCACCTGGGTGTTGAAAGGGTGGGTAGATTAGGCAGTTGGTGCGGGCAGAGGGGGAAGGAGCAGCCCAGGCAAGGCAAGAAGACCCAGTGGGTGCCAAGGTTCGGCAGTGCTGCAGTTCCTTTCAACCCTGGCCGAGGGCCTTCCACCTGAGTAACGAAAGCCAAGGGTGGTGCAGAGGGAGCTGATGGCATGAGGCTTACAACACACCCTGCCTCCAAGGTGCTGGGCTCTCCCTTCTCAGCTTTGGGATGCTCAGAAGCACTGGGGAGAATTGTGCACACTGGCTGGAAAGCAGGGACTGACTTTAACTCCCCTGACTGTAGTCGGACCAGAGATGTCTCTGGAGTGGTGGAGAAATGTGCACTCACGCTGACTACCAGCACCTAGCCCAGAGCACTGAAAAGCCCCCAGGAGCAGGGGTCACTGCCTGAGTTGGAATAATCATGCCCTTTATGGATAAGGAAATAGAGACTTGGAGAAATGATGAGACATGCTAAAATTCATGCAGTTAGCAGGCGGCAGGGCCAGGATTTGAACCCACACCCTTCTATCTCAAGCACTAAGACTATAGAAGTGAAGGGAGCAGAAAGGAGAGGCAGTGGGACCAGGAAGCTGATGGGCCCTGTCTGAAGGGAATTCCAGGGAACCCATACCTTGATCGTCAAAAGCGTGAGTCAGCTCATGGCCCACAACGACGCCAATGCCACCAAAGTTTAAAGCCCTAGAGGGGGGGACACAAAGGTGAGAGTGAAGCCTTGAGAGGGAGGCCTCTCGTTTTTGCCCAGTTATGTGACCGAGGCCTGGGGACACAGCAGAGTCCCGCAGGGCTCAGTGGGGATGTGGCTATTGCGTGAGCCTCCAGCCAGGCCCCTGAGGCCAGTCAGAGGCTGGCTGAGTCTGCTGTGGTCAGCGGTGCCCCTGGCCACCACACCGTGCTCGCTGCTCTAGAGAACTGCACTGGACAGAACTGGGGGCATCTCAGAAGAGTTAGACATTATTAACCGGCTCCATACATGAGCAAACCAGCACTGGGAACGGTCAATCAATGTGCCTAGGGCCATGAAGCCACTAAGAAGCAGACCTGGGATTCAAGCCCAGGACTACACAGATTTCACCCCTCCAGCTCCTGAGTTCTGACTGTTTTAAAACATTGTCAGAGAGGTGTTTCCTCGGAAGCCTTAGGGCTCCCAATTCCTCACTGTGGGAGCTTTCCCTATAGGGAAAAGGAGAGGGTGCGGATGTTCCTCTGCAGCTTCTCTGCGATCCATCAGGGCCACAGCACAGAGATCATTCTGTGACACTGGCGTGGCCTCAGGGTTCGGCACGGGTCACCGGGCTGGGAAGGGGGTCCTCTGAGGGGCAGAGGGGGAGTCGGGGCAGCACTGAGGCCACATACTTGGGTGAGGCGCGGGTGTAGAACGGTGCCTGCAGGATCCCGGCTGGAAACACAATCTCATTCTTGGTGGGCGAGTAGTACGCGTTCACCATGGGCGGGGTCATGCTCCACCTGCAGCGACACACAGAAGGGCTGGGCGCAGCTTCGGGAGGTTGGGGAACCGCCCATGTGGACGGCAGCCGGGGACTGGGGTCAAGAGCCTCGAAAGTGTGGGTTCCCCTTGACCCAGGTTCAAGTGCACACGAATGCAAGCACATCCACAGCTGCCCTGCTTCTGAGAGGAGAAAACTCGAAGTCAGCGGACTATAAAGCAGGGATCAGCTAAACAAACGGGGGGACCTCCCAGTGCAGTACTGAGTCCGTGCAGCGAGCAAGCTGGAGCATCATACGCCGTGATTATCTAGGCTCAGGGTGTACCTATCGGAAATGCTTGAAGTGTGGCCTGTGGACTCCTGGAGAGCTCCCAAGACCTTTTCTGGGGTCCATGGCAAAACTATTTTCCCAATAATATTAAGATATTTCCCAGGGCCAGCAGGTGGCATGTTGGTTAAGGCACTGGACTCCCATATGGCCAACCATGGTTCAAGTCCTGGTCCTGGTCATTTGAAACTCATGCCGGGCATGTGTGCCCCAAATCCCAGGAAGTGAATGGAGAAGGGACTGCAGCATGGCCATCCCCTGCTTGGGGTTATTTCTCTTGCCCTCTCACTGTCTCTGTCTGTCTCTCCAGCAAGTACATGTGCCCTGGGCAAAAAACTTAAAAGAAAAAAGAAAAGATGGGGGACAACAGGTGATGTAGTGGTTAAGGCGCTGGACTCATACATGGCTGACCACGATTCGAGTCCTGGACCTGGCGGCTTGAAACTCATGCTGGGTGTGTTTACATGACTGCCCAAAATCCTGAGAGGAGAATGAAGGAGAAGGGATTGTGTTATGGCCATCCTCCCTGGAGGCTGATTTCTCACTTTCTGTCTCTCTGTTTCTCTGGTGAGCAAAAATCTATAGCAAAAATCACTCAAAAAAAGATGTTATTGGGAACCAGCAGTTAGCGTAATGGCTATGTTGCTGGACTCCCACGTAGTCGACTGCAGTTCGCGTCCTGGACCCGGTGGCTTAAAACTCACGCCGGGTGTGTGTGCGTGCGTGCCCAAGATCCCCAGAGGAGAA